>NW_024884253.1:34172831-34219241 GCF_019232065.1 Centrocercus urophasianus
TCCTCTCCTCCCCTTCTCCTCTCCTTCTCCTCTCCTCTCCCCGTCCCCTAACCGTACCCCTTCCCCTTCCCCTTCCCCTTCCCTTTTACTGTATTAATTTGCCATGTAAAACCAATGTATTTTAGATAATATATATTTTTTTCATTCACAAGACCATACTTAAAAACCTAAAAATCTTCAGAGTCATCCATACCTACATGGAGCAGTTATTCTTGTTAGCTTTTGGCAAGACAGATCCAGTCTTTAATGTGTAAGGAGGCATAAATTCAACTCTATAGAAGTCTTAGTAAAGAACAAATTTAATCACTAATAACCAAATCAAGGGCAGACCTACACAATGTATTCTAAATCACAGCATACCACCAGCTTAAAATATAGGGACAGTGAGTGAGAGAGTGGGAAGAACCACCATCACAACTCTTGTCTTGCTAATGGAATTAAAGGAAATTGGCCACAAGTATTGCAGGTAATTGGTTTTTATCTTAACTGTTCACAAACTGACATGGTCTGTTGCTGTGAGCAATGTTCCACATTATAAAAGTTGGTCTTTCTCATCACGTAAATCAACAGTTATCTATCTTCCTGATCTATCAGTCTTCTGAAGATGCATCAACCGTGACAAGAAATAATGAAGTATTAACTAAGCAGTTCACCTATTCTGTAGGATTAGCCACAGTATGAGTGAGGGAAAGATAACACTTGGAGAATCCTATCAGTATGCCACAGCTTGGAAAACACGCCAAGTCTTGTCACACTATAGAACATACAGAATTTGCAGGAATTATATTTTTTATAATTTTATAAAAGATTGTGTAGCTTGCTATGATTATAGCTCATGCATAAAAGGAACCACCATGGGGAACAAATAATGACAACTGTGATTAACTTATATCAGCCTTATAGGCATATAGTAAGTTTCCAGCTCATGCCATATTTTTCTAGAAACAACACCAGCTGCAGCTGGTAATGGACACAAATAAAACAACAAAGTAAAGCTACTTGCTAATATCTAACGGTCTAAAAATCACATGCAATATGGGCTGAGGTGGGTAATGAATGAGAAAGAGTTAAAAATATTGCTTATTATCTAATCTACTTAAACTCATTACTAGCACACATCAGTTTGTGTGCTCAATAAAAGAAAGACCATAAATAACGTTGTGTCAGAGAAGCAGATCTTTGGGACAAAACATCCATTATGTAGCATATGGAGCAGCTGACTTTCAGCTAGTCTGGTCTTTTTGAATGAGTGTTCCCTGTTTATTTCCATTTGAAAGAAACCTAATCCATACACTCTAAGAGTGCTCCCTGACAAAAAGTAAAGTGCATTCAAGAGGCATAGTCGGGGTATTCCCTTCAAAAGCACACTCCTGCATCAAATTTATGCTAATGCCAACATAGACATATCCACAAAGTTTGCTTTAGAGGAGAAAGTAAAGAAACATAATAACATAATTTCAATTAAATTGTATATATTGTGTTATTTTGTATTCCAATATTATAGTAAAATAAGTTTTCCTCCATAGATCGTTGCCGCTGCTCTTTTCCTCCCTTCCTTCCTTCCCATTTTTTGTGGGACTGGGGTGGGGGGGGAGGGCAGAGGCCTGCCGCCCCTGTCACGGACATAGATTGATCCAGTCAACTCCGTGACACATACTTATACAGAAGGTCTTTGTTCCAGGAAGAATGAATTAGATCCTAAAAAAGGAACCTGAAACTTTAAGGCTCCAACGTGGCAAATATGATCCTTATTTCCACGAATGCAAGCAAACACAGATTGGTTTCAGTGGGACTAATACTTGTAATTTCAGCAAAGCATTTTAAATGTCTACCCCATCACATGTGGATACTTTCACTCACACTTTGACCAGTTATCCACGCAGAAAGTCCTGAAAGTCTTGGTAAGACTTCTGAGGCAATGTAAAATAATATGCTGACATACCTACACAAATTTAACACCGCACATATTTGGTATTTCATCCATTCACTGTGTCATCAATATCTGCACTTCACTACAAAAACATGCCTTTCTCTGTCACAGGGACAGTACTTGGCTGAGTAGAAGTCATTAGAGATAGGAACTATGGAACAAAGAGTATAAGTATACTACAGATTTCTAACAGAATAATCATTGCTACAAATATTCGATAGTAAAAGATTTAAATATCACATAAGTAAAATTGCAGTAACTTACATTTACATTTTGCTCATTTTTCTTGGGTTAGAATTCACAATTTATAACGAAAACCTGATACAAATTGCGCTTTGTTATTTGTAAAGGAGGGTTTTAGGTAAATTCTGAGATCAGGCAAAACAATTCATGCAAATGAACCAACGTCTAAAAAATCAAAGAAACTTCCTTACTAGAATACCCACTTCTCATAGGGCAGTAACTGTCACTAGGGGAACAGTTTGGGTTTTTCCTATTTGAAAAAGAACTTGAATCGACGCCTTCTTAATTGTGAAAAGTATTAAGTTTTCAGATATGACATTATTCTCCAATGCTCCTGTCCATTAATGGAGCACATTAATTGTACTTACTAAGATGGCAAAGAATCATTAGACTAGTGGGAATGAGGGAAGGAAAATTGAAACGTTCCCTGCTAAGAAACTAATTTCACAAAAATGACGGGAAGGCAATGGAACTGAAAAGCCAGAAATGTTAGAATTAGGTCTACTCATTTGAGTCACATTTAATGGCATCAATAAAAGCTGCTGTGTAAAAAAATCATTTTGGTCCTCCTTGCCGTCTGTAGATGTTTTTTCACAGAGTACTTCTTATTCTTTCTGCTGTTTCCTGCCCTCAGAAGGTTCCCCATCATTGTCATTGCCTAAAGTAATCTTGCACAACACACTTTCCTAGTTCAGTTACATTTTTCTGAAGCTAACTGCTTTGGGAGCTGGGATATTAACGCAACATTCAGAAGGGCTGCTCTTCAAAACTTCTCCACCCCCTAGTACCAGATCCAAGGTCCTTTCAAAGAATTTGTCCAATAACATGAATACGCTCAAAATCAGCTTTCAGAAGAAGAGGGAATTATAGCACTCTACCTGTTCTTTTATTACCTGATAGCTGTCCAAAGTTTGTTTGTTTGTTTGTTGCACTTGGTCTAATATTATTGGCTAAAGCAATTTCAAGGTCCCACTAAGGAAGTGAAATATGTATCTCCCCACTTCTACATACATCTCTCTTTCTAGTTCCATTTACAATGAAATGCTACTGTATGTATAAAGGATGATATTCTACAGAACACAGTACAGACAGCAAGCAGCAGAAAAGCAGTACATATCTCCACTCCAGGTCTTATACTCTGTAATCTTCTGTGAAATTCAACTTGGTCAAAGAAAGCTCGAAGTACTGTATTGTGGGAAATTAATTTATTTCCTAAGTACTCAGAAAAGAACCAAATGTTCTTTTGCCAGAATGTACATACCTCCATTCTATCCTTTGTAGTGAGTTCTGAACTAGTAACTAGTAACTAGTAACTAGTATTGCTCTGCAATAATAAATAAATTTCCAGAGCAAAGTCAGCATCAGTCTCAGAAAATGGTAATGTAATTGATTCAGTGTTTCACAGTTTTGCTACACAAATGAACTGTAATAGGACTGGCTCTACCTATGGGAAAGCGCCTGTCACAACACAAAGATGCAACTACTGCAATTACCTTTGCCACAGGATGAGAAATAACGATGAGTCAATAATCAGCTCAAGATCCCAGTGCCCTAGTTTTGTTTTGTAACTTAGAACTTCAGCATTGTTTTGGCTTACTCCTAGTATTATGATATGGTATACGATCCAAATTAGAACATAGCAAAACAGAGATAAGAAAACTAATCTTCCATTCATTGGTTTGCTATTTTAAATCCAAGGATGATAACAGCAGTAGCTGTTGAGCTGGAAGTGTAGGGAAGTGGCTTGTGGAGAATAGCATTAGCACTGCTTGAGCTTGCATGCTACTAGGAGCAGAGGATGCAGAGTGTGGTTTTGAGAAGCCTGGGTGTTTGGGGAAGGGAAATCAAGCAGGTGGTGAATAGGAGAGCTGGAGCATTAAGCGGAAAAGAGCTGTCAGGGGAATCATTACTAGCAGTTGCCTGGACAGCTCACATTTAGGAGCAGCAGCTGTGCCAGCCTGGGTGGGGAGGGGCTGCTGCATCCTGCCAGATGTGCACAGCAGGAGTGAGCTCTGCTGGCTGCCAGGGACGAGGGAATAAAGAGGGGAGCTGAAGAGAGGGTGGTGTGGAAAAGTAGAAGAGAAACTGCTAGCTTTCTACTGATGCTGATGCTGATCAAGTTCCATTGCTGCAACACATTGATCTCTCAGCTTTTTCTATCTGGAAGTAAGAAGTTGCATAAATGTCCAGGGAAAAAAAAAAAAAAAAAGAAAAAAAAAGAAAAAAAAAAAGAAAAAGAGCTTTCAGGGGCTATATTTGCTGATTAGGTCGATACATCCCTCTGTGACTACCACCTGCAATCAAGACAAGTTGGTATTTTCTGCTTCAACTACTGCATAATTTTATCACCATACAGTAGCTACGAATTATTTCTTGGACTTTACACTGGTTTAAAACTGTAATGAAGGATATTAGACTTTATTCTGCCAAATATCCTATAAAATCTGATTTTGCTCTTTCTTTTTCTACTCAAATGTAATTCATGAATTCACTCAGAATAGACATGTTTATCTGCTGCTTCTGAAGCCAAGCTGTGATGAACAACACAGAGTGTGATTGATCAAAAGTTTCAAGACAGCAATCATGCCTCAGGACTAAGAATATCTATTTTGACTTCCTCTCTTAGTGTTATGTGATACCTCTACTATGCTTTCTCACTTCTTTGACTATGTTCTGCTGATGCTCTTCTGACATATGGTAGCAACCATATTTCTAACCATATGGGGACGTCTGATCTTCTTCTAGTATACTATAACGCAGCATGCATGTTTTTCCTCCCCACTTTTACAGCTGGAGTTCACTACTTCACCCTTCATTTTCTGCAGCTTTTAATCAAGTTACTGTCTCATCTCACTTCGTTGTGTCTGCAGAACATTCTCTACCATTTTTGGGAGGTCTGAAGTTTTTTCAGTCATCATTTTTGATACATAAACCTTTCAAACAGAATTCTCACAACCCATTCCCCTGAGGTTGATACTGGAGTACAACAGCGTGAGTCACTGAATTGAATTAAGCTAAACCAGCATTTTCTGTAATTCTACTTACATTTCAATTCATCAAGGAGAGCATATCTGGTTAAGGCAGCTTCTTTCTGCGTGTTTTCGAAGTCGGAATATAAATAAACACCAATTTTTATTTCTCCCAAGAGATCTAAGCTAACTGCCACAATATAGAAAGAAAGAGGGAGCATGTTTTATGCAACAGAAAATTCCATCAGAAATACTGTACAAGCAGCAGGATGGAACAAATAATTCATACTGATTACATTTTTAGAGAAGCTTAACCTGTGTTTTGTCTACAACCATATGCCACAAGATTTCCAATGTTTTCACTGTGAATAGTATTCCGTGTGCATGCATAAAGTTTTTAATGTGCAAACTGATTGTAACAGGTGTGTAGTAACATTTCCTAGTTATCATTCACTGATCGAATTTTGATATAATTGACCAGAGAGGCCGCAGGGCACACATTTTGAAGCTTGGACAGGAGCGGCATAGAACTTGTAAAGCAAAAATAACCCCAAGTGTGCAAATGCAAAATATGTTGTTCTGCTGAGCTGAGTAATTCTTCGTATTTTGCTCATCTGTCAATAGTATAAAAATAATGCAGAAAAACATAAGGCATTGCGATAAATTTTGTTGAGGTATATTTTCCTTGCTTAAAAAGCAGGTTATATTGTTAAAATAATATGGACAACTTGTGCGTAGACAGTTTTTGAAACTCTAATAATGCAGACAGCTAGATAAATGCAATGAGAGAATTCCATGCTAAAACAGTTTAAGAAGAAAAAAAATCATCATTTTAAAATTTCTAAATTATAATATCTCAGAAAAGTTCTACAATCATCTTCTGCTCCAAATTAATATATTTAGTGAATTTTCAATTTCATGTTCAATTTAAATAAAGTCACTTCTTTAGCTTGTAGCCTGAATTACTAACATAACGTATAAAAGATATGCTGTGGTCTCAGCTCATGACAACAGAATAAGCAGCAGTTTGTGGGTTTGCAGCCTGGGTTAACCAACACCATTTACAAACTTCTCAGTGTCACTTAACTGTGACCAGACTGGTGAGAAGTTAGGAAGGCAGACCATATGCCATTCATGAGGGGAAAAAAAAATATTTTGCTTTTCCACACAGTAAGCTATTCTTTGTATGTGTCCTGTTAGAGCCTTCACAGTGAACTTCTCTTCTGAAGGATACAAATAAACTGACTAATTTATTACCTCCCCTCCTGCTCCATATATAATTTGTAATAGGTACTTGCTTAGATGAAGATTCTGGGCAGAATGGTGACTGGCTTCAAAACCAGACGACAGATTCACAAGATGCAGCATTAAGATGGCTTAACTACAGCATAATTAACTTCATAATTATAAAGCTTTGGGAATTGGAAAGTCTTTAAATAGAGCATCTTTACTACTGAAATGGGAATTTATATTTGTGATGATGGTTATCATATGATCTTACAGAACTTGTTCTTTCCTTAAAAAAGGAATTGTGTCTAGTAATCATATCTAAGCTAAGAACATATATTAGATAGAGAATGTTCAATACACTTGTGTGCTCTAGCATTGATTTATTCAAGCATTTCACAAGATGTGTAACAGAAAGCATATCAAGATTTTAAATGGACCCAAGTGTTCTTTTTGTTTGCCTTTATTTAGATATGTGTTCAAACAGGCAGTATTTTTTAGGCAATACTGCTCACCAAGATACACACTGGAATCAGTGCAAAGGACTTAAAAGAATTTTTATTTTAAAACACTGCCTCAACTCTCGCAAGCAACACAGAAAGGCAAAGCATTTCTTGAGCCAGGGTACTGAGAGAGGCCACTGGGCAAGAAATCACAAAATGAAATAGATGAAAAGAGAGATATCTCTCTCTCAAGCAATGAGAATTCTTTTCCTTACTATAATTATCAAGATGAAAATAGCCCTTGGAATTTGCATCCTATATCTTTACCATTTCATTTCAAATCTACGTTGAGGCTTGATAGAAAAGCTAACATAATTTGTGAATCTCTTACACAGAAAAAGATAGAGTAAATCATGATATTGTAATTGTTTTAAGTAATTCTGCCAATTTTCATTTTAAAATAATGATAAAGCTTCTCTATTTTGAGAATGTCACAATGTCTTAATCAAACTGTGGTCAGCACTATTATTCTGAGTTCTTCCTAAAAAATGACAGATTTTGACGTATTTCACCTCTGTCTCACATATAGAAAGTGAACTGAACAGTCAGGATGAAAGACTGAACATGGACATAAAGTCTGTACTCCAGCCTACTTCATCCAAGGAATGGATTAATAGATTTCCTCAAAACATTTAAGCTTTCCTTTTTACACATTACTTTTATCTTTTCCTCTGCAAATAAGCAAAAACTTCAGTGGAATTAATCCCATGACACACTTGAGTTTGATTTGCCAGAACTCAACTTCACTTTTCCATTCTGCCATAAGCCTTTAAAAAAGCAGTTGATAAGAAAAGTACCTGAAATCTGATACCAAAACGTACCGGCATCACACGAAATTCCTTCAACTTCTAATATCCATCAGACTAAAGCTTTCATTTCAAAATCATTTCATAGAAGTGTTTATTTACTATTCAATCTTCTACAGCATATAAAGAGATTTTTTGTCATGGCATTCCCTGTTATAAAAGATAGCCATATAAACCTGCCATCTCCATCTCACCTCAGTTACTAGTGTGATAAAAATTATGCATTCTTTCTATAGGTCTCTGTAAACTGACAAAATTATTTGTCTAAATTGGTTCAATAGGGATTGAGGTGGAAGAGATCATGCAAATAAATGAGAAATTAGATTTTTCTCCCTTTTTAAAGCTTTCCAAGCCATTGACTAAACAAACAAACAAACAAACAAACAAACAAAAAACTGCTGTCTAAAGTTTTCAAAGTTTTCTTTATAACCAAGTTCAGAAAATCCAGTGGGAAATACAAAGATTCAGTCAGTTTCCGTCTTCCTGCCAGTTCTGACCCTTTGCCTAGAAGCTGTCTTGCTAATTTTCTTTGTTTGAACTGTAATATATTACATATGTTTATTCTCTCTTGTGTACTTAAAGCATCTTATAGGTCCTAATTTTCTAGTTATAAGATTATACCCTCTGATTTCCATGGCACTTTACCAAGTATAACAGTTCATTCTGGGTTATTGAAAACATATGCAAAAGCTCCAGCAAGCCTGATATCCTATTTCTTTCACAAATGTTCTTTCTGAACACACTGGTGCCTCAGACATTTTACCATTTTTCTTCTTCCCTTTCCATACTAAATACTGTCCCTTGCAATATTAACGGCTTCAGAAATTTCTCACTGAACATGCTGCAGTAAATGGAGCAGACAGTCCTCAGAGGTGAAATGTACAGTGGGAGCTACATGAACATATAGCTAGTGGAAAGTTGTAGGCTGGGGTTCAGCTCCCTCATCAGAAGGAGGCAGTTCTGGATTTCTCCAGCATGCAGTGAGTGCTAGGAATATGTAAGGATTTGCATAAGGGGCAGGCTTATTAATGGTTGCATATAGGAAATGCAGTTAACATGGTTATACTCTGATGCTTGTCCATCGGTATCCAAGGGAAAAGTTATTTGCATTGTTTGTTACCTTGCTTGTCACCCTTACTAACTAACTTATTTGTCTATCAGTAGAACAAAAATGCATCAACTAATTTATTTGTATCGATAGCATCTTAAAGCTTTTGTGAAGTCCATGAAAGCCCTTTCTGGAATTGTTCCCACTTACATCACAAGGGAACACCACAGCTTAGATTCAGAGGTGAACTGGGTGTATCCCCACGATCAGTGTCCTAGCCTTACCACAAAGCTGTTTCTTCAATCTGCACAAGCACTGCCAAGCTTGCCTTTTCATTCTGCCCTTGGAGATCTATAACAGTTTCCCATGATTGCTCTTATGCCTTTCCTGTATTTCACTTCAATCAAAGCTGTCTCTGCACTGGTAGCCAAACTACATGTCATTTCATCCTTCAGTCAAAATGTACTCCCTTGTCTCTCATATTCCTCTATATTGGTGTGGTAATCCATTTTAAAGTGTCTGCGACCCCACTAGAATGCAACTGGAAAAAAAAAACAAACATAATGTGCAATCTTGGAGAAAGACATAGATGGGAAAAAGAATGACGTGGTGACAAAGCAAGGAGACAAATGCTTATTTTGAGAGAAGAAATCCTGTAGATTTTCTCCTTTTTGTAGTTAGGCAAAGTTCCCTTCTACCTGCACAGAAAGTCTGACCATGAAAGGAATCTAGCACTCACTCCCAAATCATCCATCCTCCTGCGCCATTCTGCACATCACTGTCAAGGTACAGACATGCTTGCAAAACCTGCTTAACTCATAAATAATACTGTAAAGAAAAACAGAGGTGAAGCTTTCCTGTACATTGGTTTTCTTTAAGCATGATCGACTACGGAAACTGTTTATCACGTTCCTTCTGCTTCTCCCAGCAGCTTCAAAGTGACAAAGACATTTCTCATTTCTCTGGCCACATGGCTGTTTGATCACATTCCTTACATTCCTTGTCACAATGCATTTGTATTTTGAACTTCCTTGGCTGAAAAATTCCACAGAATATATTATGGTGATTCAAATACCCAATTAAAATTCGACATAATTCACAATTATTTAATTCAAAAGTAACAACCTAAACTCATCTGCGCTCATTTCCTCACTGCCATACAGCTGCTTTTTGAGGCACTATACCAACAGGTGAGCAATAGTGCTTCTGCACATGCAGTACAAACATGTCTCTAGAAAAGCAGCTCGCTGTTCTGTATTGGGTTTACATGGTAAGGTTTAGGTAGCCAGTACAGCTTCTGTGAATAGAGTCAAGCACAGCCCTTATCAGATCAGAGCCAGATCCAGCTGTTCCAAAAGGAAAGTGCTAATGCCAAATCTGAGCCTTGAGCAACATTGGATGTGCTCTGGGAGAGCAGATTTAAGGAAAGAAAACATTGCTGGGCAACAGCAGATGGGAGAGAGGAGTGAGAAATGGGACAGAGCAGCTTTGCAACCACCAAGGTCAGTGCAGAGAGTGGAAGGTATTCCAGGTATGGAGCAGACCGTAGGCTGGAGCTGCAGCTCATGGAGAGGAGCCCATGGTGGGGCAGGAGGGCTGAGAGAGCTGCCACACATGGGGACCTATTCTGAAATAGTGAACTCCTGAAGGGTGGGCCCT
The DNA here is from genome assembly GCF_019232065.1 of Centrocercus urophasianus. NCBI lineage: Eukaryota > Metazoa > Chordata > Aves > Galliformes > Phasianidae > Centrocercus > Centrocercus urophasianus. The sequence continues at coordinate 34,183,217 of NW_024884253.1, forward strand.
GTGGTATGGGCACGCATTAGAGCAGTGCTTGCAGCCTGTGGGAATCCCAATTAGAATCATCTGGGGAAGGATGACATCCTATGGGAAGGACCCACATGGAGCAGGGGCAGAGCCTGATCATAGAATCACAAAATTGTAGGAGTTGGGAGGGACTTCAAGAGATCATCAAGTCCAACCCCCTTGCTAAAGCAGGTACCCTACAATGGGTCACACACGTAGGTGCCCAGACAGGTCTTGAATATCTCCTTAGAAGGAGACTCCACAAGCTCTCTGGACAGTCTGTTCCAGTACTCCATCACCCTTACTGTAAAGATGTTATTCTGCATGTTAGTACAGAACTTCCAATGTTCAAGTTTTAGGCCATTAATCCAAGTTTTAGGCCTTGTCCTTGTCCTGTTGCTATGCACCAATGAGAAGAGACTGGCTCCATCCATTTGCCTCCCACTTCCCTTAAGATGTTTACAAACATTTATCAGATCCCCTCACAGTCTTCTTTTCCCCACGCTGAAGAGACCCAGGATACTCAGCCTTTCCTCATATGGGAGATTCTCCAGGAACTTTATTGTATTTTTAGCCCACTGTTGAATTCCTTGGGCACAGTATTATAAATGTGGCCTCATCAGGGCAGAGTAGAGGGGAAGGACCACCTCCTTCAACCTGCTGACCATGCTCTTTTTCACGCACTCCAGGAGATGGCCCAAATCTGAGTGGCCGCCCTACTTTCAAGTCTATCCATGGCTTGCTGAATGATAGCAAAGCCTTCCAGTGTGTCAACCACTCCTACTACATTTGTATCATCAGCAAACTTGCTGAGTGTGGACTCCTTGAAATGGCTACTCTTTGTGAAAATTCATTTGCCATACTGTATTACTGTTGTTGATCAAATTACAAGCATTAATGCACCCCTTATAGCTTACTTTTTCTCAAAGGAAGCTGAATTACAGTGAGCAGGAAAGCTCTGAAGGGAAGCAGGCCAAAGAGAATTCTTAGGCAAGGTGACCAAAATTACAAGCACGTCTACAGACTCTCGAATTTTTGATTGTTATATTTTCAAAATACTACAACTGATCTAAACAGTTAAAATAGAATGGTTTGTACTATTAATTTTATTGGAAAATCTACTGCTCTGTCAAACTAATTAACTGACACCACCGTTGCAGTATATTAAATTCTGCATTAACAAGGAACTCGGCATCCTTATTTGCAGATATGTGCATCACTGGGAGATAGAACGTTTGCTAAACAACAAGACACCTGATAACAGCAGGTTCTGTAAGGATTTCTGAAGTTCTTACCTACTAAAATCCATTTCTCTCTCTGCATACACATTATGCTTGAGGAAATTCTCTTCTTGTTACTTGGGTTAGCTTTAATGCTGTTTTGTGCTAATGAAGACTCATAAAGTTACCATGAGGTTCTATATCCCAGAGCAAGAAGTTGAGAGTTTTGCAGATCTTGATATACAAGCTGCTATAATATTCAAATACCTCCAGATGAATACACTTACAATGTAAACTAGTAATGCGAATCAATTTAATGCCAGAAGTTGAATGGGAGTGACTATTTAAAAATTTATTTAGCATTTTGTTTCTATAAAATCCTCTTTCTTTCTTCTCACCATTTTCAGCATATTTTTATAACCTTCCTAAGCTCAGGTAAAGGTGGAGGTAGTAAATGCCTAGCTTGTATATAAAATAAATGAGCCTTTCTAATTTTCGCTGATAAAATAAAAACTTTCACCTAAATTAGGTTGAAATACACATTTATTCTTCTGCATTTATGTGGCTTTATTCATTTTAAGTGCCTTTTTGTACTTCAGTGAACAATTACAAATCATTTTCCCAATTTCTTCAGACACTCAGGCATGCCAAGAGCTAATTAACTAGTGTGACAATTGCAAGAAGCAGCAACATAATTCAGTTTTTGAATGACTGCAAGGTATTTAATTTGAATAAAAGAGGAATTAAATAGCAGTAGTGATATATGGTACTGACAGAAAGCGTACATATATCAGAAAGGTTGCTACCAAAGTATTTGCAGGTACTTTCAAAACCCCACTTTGGAGTTGTGAAATTAGGATTAATTGTCTGAAGCTGTTTTATAGACTATTTCACACATTTAATACCTTACAATCTATTGAGGCAATCAGCCATGTGTAAAGAACAAGTTTTGAATCGATTCCCTGATTAAGTAAAACATAAGAGTCTTCATATGCAAAGTGTTGAATGCTTAATGGAAGATTTGTCTTCCACAGTGGAATACTGGTAAATGACCTTTTTCAATATTGTGGCTGCTTGTTTTTAAGACAGCATGGATGACAATGAAATTAGCAGAATTTGAGCAAGTACTGGCACAGCTTTTAAATCATTTCTGCTCTTGCTGTTAGAAGTTGATAGAAGTAAATGGTGTAGACTTTTAATTGGTAACTATCAGTGTCATCCTCCTTATATCAACAATTTCTTTTTTGTTTAGTTTAAGTAAACTGTCACTATGTCCTTTAAAATATATATATATAAAAGGGATCTGATATTGGAAAAATATTGTTCGTTTCTTTTCTAATAACAATATCAACTATAAGAACGAATACATTTTCCAGGAAGTTTGTGAAGGAGAATGCAGTGAGAGACAAAAACCACATTTCATAGAAATACTGGTCCTACGTGAAATAGATTTTGCTTAATGTTCTCCCTCAGCAATCACTCACAACTTTTGGAGTCATATTGTTCCAAGGCAGTTTACCACTAGTTCTTCAGAGCATCGGTGAATTTAAGTGAAACCCTTAATCACTACCATCTATTCATCCAGCTCTTGGAAGGGTGTGTGTGAACCAGATCCTTGTAGAATGAAATCAACTGGAAAATGCACTCCAGATTTGCACCTAGATGGCTTCCAGTCTCCGCTGGGATCACAGAAATCCAAGACAAGAAGTTGACTCCATCATGATTAAGTCTTACAGCGAATACTGACATCGTATTGGTATAAGGTTCTAAAAATGTCAACCTGCAACTCCCTGATGTTCTTCTTGTACTTTTGTATGTATGGCACATGCATAGAGGCCCAGAAGATCAAAAGGACTGCAATTATCTAGGACTGAGAGTTTCAGAATGATGAGAAGGATTATTATGTACTAGGTCATGCCAAAAACAAATGGGCTTGCTAATAGTACACTCTATTGGGGTAAATATGTTGTATGCAAGTTCTTAAGAAATGTATTAAACATTTAAGTTCTATCTTGGATGTTAAAACATGGCATTTTACAGCAGTGCTAAACCAAAAACCTGTTACTTCTATTGTGAAATAAAATCCATATAAATTATTAGCCAGATTAATATTAGCTTGACTGTCATCTACCAGAACTCCTTACAATGTGATCAACATCCAAATTTGTTCTTTCTTTTTTTTTTAATGTGTGATACCAACTTAACTTTGATATTATGTTCCTTTTTTTTTTTCCTGTTTATTTAGCCACAATTTGATCTCTAGACTATAGCTTCTAATGTTGTAAATATAACCTTACAAATAGAACAAATGCTGTTTATATCCTGCTTGACTAAAGTACACAACTTGAAGTCTTCAGACATCATAACCAGCCCAATTCAACTTAAGACCTTCACATGGAAAGCTTATCCTTCTACCTGTTCATCAAAACTCATACTATGGTTCTTCAGAACAAATTTCAGACTTCAGAGTAGGAAGTCAAGATAGCAAAAAGAAATTTTTTTTTTTTTTTTTAAAGGCAAGAGCTGATTTTTTAGTTTTTTTTCCCCAGACAGCTGCTGTTCTCACAATCCAGACTGCAACTCACACAGATTTTTCAAACCTTGAACTCAATTTTCTGCTTTGCATTCTCCAGTAAGAGGCATGTAATGAAAACTGAATAATGGCCTACAACTTCATTAGAGCATTATCTATCCTTTTGTTTGTTAGATGCCTGTTTATTTTTCTGTGGAAATATGATCAACATTATGAGCCATTCTAATATATCATCTTTTTCCCTTACCATTTTTTTTTACTTTTATATATTTCAGTCTGTCATTCCTCTTTCTTGACTATTCAATGGCATGCATATAAAAGTGTAAGATAATTGCTTATCTTGAGGAAACTCCTTCAGAATGAATATATATATATATTAATCCCTGGATGAAATCTACCAATATGTACTGAATTTTGTTGTGATTGAACTCAATTTCTGAGTCAATAGTTTGAAGAAAGAGAATTTTTCTAGGCCCAGGATAAGTCTCTTCTCCTACTTGGTCTTTTCATACAATATGTAGTAGGATAATATATGAGGGACTGAAAATGTACAGTTAGGAGATTGAAAAGCATTATCTTGTTAAATTCTTCTTTCACTAGGAGATTCACATATTTTGCTTCAGTGGCATACAACACTGCAAGAGCAGATTCTCTAAAACAGCTGGAAAACAGAACTAGGATGAAAAACATTGCACTGAAAATTACAGTTCTAAAATTCATGACAAAAATGTATTTGCAGAGATAAAGAAGGCTTTACAAGCTTTTCCAGCTTTTCATATTCTGTCACCTTGCTTAATCTAATAAAGCACGATGCGGTCACATGGAAAACCACCGATAATTTTTTTAACAATCAGATGTGCACTTCACGGAATAGACAGTTGTGAACCTACTGTAGTAATTGTCTAGTTTCCAATTACAGTTTGAAAAAAATCAAGTCAGTATGTAAATTTTATCAGCCAAATGCACCCGTTATATTACTTCGCTGTTGCCAAGCCATTCTATGGAATTACATCAGAGATTAATTTGGTCCCTTGCGTTATTTATCCAGTATATTTTTTAATAAAATAAAAATATCAATTAAATTTCCTGAAGAAAAGAAACAAAGAAGGTGGCAAATATTCTTTTCACCTTTGGATGTTAGCCAAATTCCAGAGCTAGGTAAAACATTTACATTTTGAGGCTGTTTTAATGGGGAATCTAGTTTTTTAATGTGATCCTGCTTGCCTACAAAGACTGTATGAATACCTGTTTCTAAGAATTCAACACTGAGAAATGCTTTGCTGATAGCTTCAGCATTATTTCAACAAGTATTCAACTCAAAAGCTATCCTGCATTCTCTCTCCAAATCTATATTCATTTAGACACAGATCACCTCTATGCTATAGTGCTTATCCTGTATCCAGAGAAGTCACATCTGTTGAGCTGTAACCATATTTAAGAGAGAAAAATAATGACTCTAACTTTTTCTATATCTGTTGGTGAGACAACACACCAGGGCACAACCAATTTAGGAGAGTTTTTACCTGCACAGGTAGTTTTTCCTCACACAGGTGATGGGGAAGCAAAAGAAGGGAGATACTCTGCTAGATCTTGCACACAAGGAAAAACATGCCAGATATCTGAAGGCTGGGGACAGGCTTTGCTGCTGTGACCATAGAATGGTGAAGTTCAAAACAGTGAGGGTTAATACCAAGGTAAATACTATGATCAAAACTGTCAGCTTCAGACTGTGGACTGATCAGAGTGAGTCTGAAAGAATTCCATGAAAAATGATCCAAGAGAGAGGCCTAAGGCAGTTTGTTGATTCTCAAGGATTACTTCTTCCAAGACAAAGGCTGGTCCATCCCTATGGGAAGGAAATCAAGCAAAATCAGTAGAAGGTCAGCAGAGATGGTCAAAGAGCTCCAGACTAAACTCAAAACATAAAAAGGAAGTATACGAGAAGTAGAAGAGCATTCAAGTGACCCAAGAAAAAATACAGAGACACTGAAGGTGCAGCTACCAATCTAGGAAAGCAAAAGTCCACCTGCAATTGAGTCTGCCAACATCAGTAAAAAGTAACAAAAAGTGCTTTTATAGGTTGTTAAGCAAAAAAAGGAAGCCTAGGGAAACTATAGGTGACAGAAGACAAGAAAAGATCGAGTTATTCAATACATTCTTCATTTCAGCCTTTACTGCTAAGACTAGCTATTGGGAATTCCAGGCATCAGAGGCCACTGGGAAACTTTACAGCAAGGAAGGCTTAGTCTAGGTGGAAAAGGATAAAGCTAGGGAATATTTAAACAAAGTGAATGTACACAAGTTCATGAGACAAAACAGGAAGTATCCATGAGCACTGAGGCAGGTAATCACTCTCAGTAATCTTTGAAAGGTCATGCTGATCAGTTCTTGAGGATTGGAAGAAAGAAAGTGTCATTCCTGTCTTCACTAATGAAAAGATGAAAGTATGAATTTCTACACGTAAAATGTATTGAGCAGAAAAGTAAAAATTAATTTCACAGAAAAAAAATTCGAGTACACAGACAAAATTATGTAACTGCACTACCAGTATTTGTGTTTCTTACATCCATAAATGAATATAAATATACATTGTTTATTTCCAGAGCTCTTGTAGATTTATAACTCAGATAGGACAAAGTCACTATATGATCAATAGTGAAAATGCTGCAATTTCTTATAGAAGTAACAAGACCCTTGCAAACGCTAAACTGGCTAGCAATGGGCAAATTTTTATGTCAATACTGAGACAAAGCAATTAAAAATACAAGGTATTCTACTGCATTTTAATTACTTGCTTGCCTTAAGTAATACACTTCAGCTTCTTGGTGAAAATCAAGATCAGTCATTCATTCTTCCTGCTATTGTTATATTTATTACACTTAGAATAAGAAGCAATGACTTGTTGGTAAGAAAGATAATGCAGTTTTGAAAATGAGTGCGCCTATTTTAAGTATTCAGTCTAATTAAAGAAATCTTGCACTCCACCTTTGGATTTACAAGTTGAATATACTACACATAGGTTTTATCTGTAACCAAAAATTGGTCTATAAAATATGAATATTCAAGCTTTTCAATAAATATTTAATTTAGTTATATCAACTGGATTCTCCCAGATTGTTTTTACGATTAGTAATTTCTCTGTATTTATTTTTCAGGATGAATAATTATAAATCAAGAGCTACTAGCAAATATTTCTACTTAAAAAGCAAAATAAGACTCACTCCATAATTATTTTGAGTCAAGTTAAGTTTGTTTTTTCATACTAAATATCTTATTCTTTTCTGTAGCACACAATTCAATTTGACTAACATTGAAGAATCTGTCCCTAAATAATTAGCATACAGGGGCACCACTGATTATATCACATTGAAATATGATGGCATATAAGTAGGCATATTTCACTTCGTAGATTAAGTCTAAAGATAATCACAGTTACATTACACAGTCAAAAATTTTCCATCTTCACATTTGAAAATCAAGCCAAGAAATGTTGTAAAGTTAATAAACTGTCATGCTCATTCTCCTACTCAAAGGAAAATTACCTTGCAAGAAATGCAATTAAATAGAACAGGAAAAAAAAAAAAACACCCAAAAACAAAACAAACAAAAAAACCCACCAAGAAACAAAGGCAGACAAAAACAGAAGCATTCTCTTGTTTTTCTGCTTGAATTACACTATGAGCTGAGTGAATGAATGATGTAAACAGTTCTTAAATAGACATAATATGCTTTGATTTATACCTTTTGCAACATCACTGAAGTCAATTAACTCAGTTGAGGTTTTACATTTTACCTGCAATGTATAAAAAAGTATAACATTCCAGTGATTATATCATGGAAGATGGGTATCTGCTGAGAATAAAGATACCTAAAATGCACACTTCCTTTTCAGAAAATATTTATGTTCAGAATTTGATTTCAATCCAAATTTTATTTTATTTTATTTTTTTTTTCCCCAAAAAGGATATTCAGTGAACTAGAATAGGCTTTTCAAGGAACAAAAGGACCAACTTTTTCACTGTTCCTTACAATTTGTATGTCTGATCAGTCCACATCTCCTCAGGTCATGAGAAAATTAGAAGGCGTTTTGCTCTTTAACAGTAAAAAGGGTTGAGTTGCCAAGAATAGCTATCCTTGTCCACCTACTCTCAGATATAAATATTAATTTTTAAAAAATCAATCTCTGTTGGATTTCACATCATAATCTACTACTCTTGTTGGAAAAGTCTTCTAATTAGTTGTGTAACTCAGTGAAGAAAAAACATACAGCCCAACTTTGCGGTTTAAGGTCAGGATACAACCATTATGACAGAGCTTCAGAGGAAGCTCCTCTGATGACCCATGTGAAAGTAAATTGAGGACACACCATCTTAGACCTGGAACAAAGACAGAGCCCTTGTGGAACTAAAAGGAGGAAAAACACTTTGCAGTACAGAGAAGAAATGTTAAAGCTGAAGATATAAGACTTTTCTATGAACAGCTGTAGTACAATAAAGCTCTCAGCGATAACAGAAATGCCAGCAGGAGCCTGTAGGTCTATCAGGCTTGCACTTCCCCATTCCTGCTTACAAAAATATGCATGGTAAGGATGCAAGAATCTCACTTGTCACTCATGATTCTACTTCCACAATATTCCCAGACAATCCTGATTTACACAAGCATGGAGCATGATCTAGCAGCTGAAGAACCCTCCATGAAATGGGTAGAAGAAACCTCACAAATGCAGACCCCATGAATGCAGAAACCCAGCACAGTTTGTGCACTCCCCTGTGTGAAATCTGGCAGCTGAGATCTTGCCCAGTTTTTGCTAACAAGAAAGAGCTTCCACTGCAAACCCACAGGAGATTCTGTCAAGTCAAATATTTATCTTCTGACCTTTCACACTGAAGAGGGTAATTGAAAAACAACAAAACAAACAAAAAACCTGAGTGTGCACATCCCTGCAATAGTTTCTGTATATTACTTCATTAGAAATGTAGGAAATTATCTAGGAAATCTGTTGCCACCTGGCAATACTGCCAGTAACAAAAAAACACCCAATGGCCACAAAGAGCTTTTTTATTAATAATAGTTCCTATTACAAAAAGCCTTCCTTCAAGAAAAGTGTTATTAGTGATGACTCAGAACATATTTTGATTCATTTATTAAATCCCTTGTTCTTCTGATTTATTAAAATGGGACTTCCTAGATTAGTGAGGTTTATTACCATCTTGTTGAATTCATTTTTCATTATTGAGTTGTTATATTTAAGCCACTACTTTCTTTCTGCTCTCTGAAATCCAGTAACTTAGCCCCAAAGATATAACACAGAAGGAGAATTCAGATAAGGAAAATACAAAGCCTTGAAATGCTTAATATGTTTTAACTGGACATTGGACAGGGAAGCTTAAAAGCCATTTTAGTTCCAGTATTCTTCACTTCTTCCCTAGAGATAGTGATACTCTTTTATTCTGTAATTCATGTATGTACCCTCCCACATTTTTCTTTTATTCAAACCTTTCAGGCTAAGCTGATAACAGGTGGCAGTCTTAGCATGAGAGGACCACATGCTGTGGCCATTAATGAGTTTCCTTCAGGCCCAAACAGAAGTTTTAAAACCTTAGGTTAACTTACTCTCTTCTTATGTTAAGTAAAAATATTTCAACTCATGCAAGCAGCTCAGCAAGATCCAAAGGAGTGGAGGGATTTAGAGCTTTTCTGAGGTTTACTTCCAGTTCAGCCATTTTCAGTCACTAATAAGGCAACAAAGTAAATCTCTTATTCTCTCTTCTTAAATACAGTATCCATGTGATACCCAAAAACAAGTGAGAAAGGAAGTCTGAGATTTATATTCCAATTACATTCCAAAATTTATCTTTACTTCAGTGATCGACTTCCACGAAATACAGCAAAACAGCAGTTCTGGCTATAGTCAACAAACTGCAAATGATGTCCTAAAAGAGTCTGTGTAATGCCACAAGTGGAATACATCATTTTGATGTTTGCAGTGCCTTATAGGCTTTAAATATTTAATAGCTTCACCATTTGTTAATGTTTCCAGTCTAACACAGAAATAAGAACACAGCAAGTTGACTAAAACAGTAGTTCATGAGGAGAAACATCCTTAGGAAAGTGCAAGTTTTAGCTGTGAGTTAAATGAACAGAGTTTTGGCATGCCTTCATCTAGTTGGATGAAGCTTTTGGGAAGCTTAAATCTCGTGAATTCAAACCTAAGGTGGCAGAAAAAGAAAAAAAGACAGTGTTTGCTCATGAAAATACTCATTATACAAGGGCTGCTCTAAAAGTAATGCTGAGCTGCTCTGAAAGTAACGTCTCCTATTTTATGATGTCGACCCATGGTATCAGAGGCAGATGTTGGTACTATGGCAATAGAAGCTGAAACTTCCCACCAAAATTCTGTTACACATTGTTGCCATGTGACATATGGCAGTGGAGGGGCAGTCTGATAAAACGGCATAGGAAGCAATGTGGTGATACTGAATTCTTCCGTGTGGAAAAAATGGCACCCACTGACATTCATCGATGCTTCCTGAGTGTTTATGGAGACCAAACAGTGGATGTCGGCGCAGTGAGGTGGTGATTATTATGTTTCAGTAGTGGTAGCAGCAACCTGAAACACAAGCTGCCTTCCACATTGCCATGCAAATTTGAACAAGCATGGCATGTAGGTTCATTTCTGGTGAAGAAGCACAGCTAATGGTGGTGACCATGATGAAAAATAGTATTCTGTAGCTAAGAATTTGCTTGATCAGATAGTGTTGTTGTGCTCTTTGTATTTTTTGTAGTTTCCATGAAAATAAATAGGATGCATTACTTTCAGAGTGAAAGTACATGCATGGGAAAGGAAAAGACATTAGTCTATATAACAACATAGCTGGCTCTAGATGATCTGCAGTGAGTATGGATATTTAGTTTTAAATGTTCACATTTATGGATAACCTCTGGTTTCACAATGACTGTGACAAGAATTATGATGTAGAAGAAAGACTGGACAAACAGAGCATGTATCAGAGAACTAGCAGTGCGACATCTAAAGAATTTTAGTTCACGGCAGGACGTAAGAAAGCAAGAAAGTCTCTACATCTATTGACTTGCTTTTCTTAGTATTTCAAGTACATCATGCTGGCTTTTATCACCAGGACATCTCATCATTATGTACCAGTATGCATATGACAATTCACAAAGATTTCCAGAGGTCTTAAGATAATAGGGTATGCAGTAACCTGGACCAGGATTTAAATAGAGATCTTTGAGTTGGAAAAGTCTCTTTTTATTATCAACTTTGTGAACCACAATTCATCTATCATGCCCCTAAAATAAACTACATTTCTAAAAGAATGCTTTAGCATCTCTTTTCTTCTTCCTTTATGACAACTGGAAAAATCTGTGAAACACATATTTCTATTCTGACTGACAGCTTATACAAATTATTCCTTTATTATTCCTTTGTGTCTTTGTAGTTTTACATTCAATATTTTAAATACCTTAAATTTCACATAGTTGTGTTGAATTCCATTAGGAGTCTCAAGTCTGTCAGAGTAATGATCTATTTCAGTTTTCAAACTGTACACATACTTCTTTTAATTTACAACCTTTATGTTAAGAAGCCTATTTTCTTCTCCCTTTTAATGGATACACAAAAAATTCTAATCATTATCTCATAGGATCATGAAAAATGATTATTTTTCTATCAATATTTGAGTCTAGTCCTTCGGAGAGGCTATAACTTGTAGTTAAAAAAGGCACATACATCCAAATGTCTTTCAATAACCATGCTAGTTCCCATTAAACATCCAGGTTTCCCTCTTACTTATATGGATGAAGATGCCATTCAGATGGCCCCCTGAAGTAACAGGGGAATTAACCAAGGGGAATTAGCTCAAATAGCAGAGTACTCACTTAGCATGCGAGTGGTAGCAGGATTGATGCCCACGTTCTTCAGTGTTTTGGGCCTCTTACTATAAGATAGATATCAAGGCACTAAGGTGCGTCAGGAGAAGGGCAACAAAGCTGGTGAGGGGTCTGGAGCACAAGACTTATGAGGAGTGACTGAGGGAAGTGGGATTACTTAGTGTAGAGAAGAGAGGCCTTAGGCCTCAAGGGAGACCAGAAGGGAAGTTGTGGTGAGGCGGGGATCAGCCTCTTCTCTTGCATACGTAGCGATAGAACTAAAGGGAATGGTCTTAAGTTGCACCAGTGGAGGCTCAGGTTGGATATTAGGAAAAATTTCTTCTCTGAAAGAGTGGTCAGGTGCTGGAATGGGCTGCCCAGGAAGGTACTGGAGTCAGTGTCCCTGGAGGTGTTCAAGGAACGTTCAGATGTTGTACTGAGGGACATGGTTTAGTGGAGAAATATTGGTGGTAAGCAGAATGTTGGACTGGATGATCTTGGAAGTCGTTTCCAACACTGGTGATTCCACAATTCTATGATTCAGAGTAGAAACTCAATACCGCCCCAAAAAATAAGAAAAATGGGACCCTGTAGCTTCAAAAAATAGTACTGAGGATAGAGGATTCAATGAATATTAATGAATATCAACATTAACACCAATTGTAGAATATAGTTTTAATTTTTTTTCCCCCCAGTAATAAAAAGAGCTGGGTATTCTAGAAGATGGTGAAGCAGATCATTCACCCAATTTCCCACCCACTACTTGGTGTTGCGGTGCATACTTGGCAGCTTACAGCTTTCAGGTTTGTATCCTGCAGTCAGTCTAAGAGCTGGACCTTCATGCATTGCATAGGAATGTTCCAGGAATGCTTTTAGTGAAGACTTGGAAACTTAATCAGTAGATGTTCTGTATAAAAGCTGTGAGCAGTGTATACTCAGGCTTGGTGAGAAAGGATTTTTCATAGTAAGCATAATAAATGGGCACAGAATATAGATGCTATAGGCACCATGAGGAGATTAGAAATTAAAATTCTTATAATTCTGAATCCATATTAGCATGTAATGGAATGTATGAATCATGTGTTAAGCAGGAAAGAAGAAAACACGGTAGTGCATATACGTACACTAAATTACACAAAAAAAGTCAGCCTATCATCCTTCATCCTCTACCTCCCAATCACCAATAAACTCTGCAAATAAAATAAACCTCACCAAGTTTTTCCTCTCCTTATTACTTCCACTTTTTCATTCTACTTTACATGCCAAATGTTTTTCCTATCCTGATTTACAGGCCTCTTCATACATCAAGTCTCTCCTGTAGAGTACTTTCCCATGATGCCTTGAAAAAGAAAAGGTGATGCATATTAAATTCCAAGACAAATCCTTCCTCAGTCTTCTCACTGCAACTTGCCTCTGCATCTTTTTACAGATTTTAAATAGCTTAGGTTAAAGATTTTAATTTGTCACCTTGTGCAGAGCAAATACATATAATGACATTTAAGAAAGAGTCAATTACTGTGATAATTAGCTCCTTCAGGTACATCCAGAGGCCAGTGCTGAGGTCACTGTATATTGCATAATATCACATAAGCTTCTATAGAGAATTTATATAGAAACTCATTGGAAGAAGACAAGGCTAGTTTCCAAGAGTTTGTACAGTAAAAACCAAAAAAGTAATGTCAGCCTCTCAGCTGTGAAATCACTCTCCACTGTGGCAGAGCATCTGGAGAACACCTCTAGCACAGGGCACTCAGAAGGCTATGGGATTCTTCTCATCCCACCCATTCAGATGTGGCAAACCTCATCTTCTGTGCTTTTTGTCAAACTCCTGCAATAATCCTGACTCTCTTAGGTATTTTTCTGTCAGCTTTGGGGACCAAAGGAGGAAGCGAATCTTCCTACAAGATCTTGCTTGGATGTCCAAAGGAATAGAAACATCAAATTCATCTTTTTGCCTTCCACCTTCCCCACCTGCCTGACATACTGAATGGATCGTGAAGCCAGAAAGAATATTTTCTGAGACTTGAGTTAACACTCACTTTTGGCATCTGTTTATTGCTCCTATGGATACCCTTCCTGCTTCACATCATCTGCAGGCAGAACTTGCCCAGACACTGCCAGCCACTCCTTGCATGATGCAGTTTCTAGCAGCAATGGTTTTATTTACTCATGCCCAAATATCTTCTCTACAATGTTAAATCTGTTTTGATTTTGAACACATATATTGCTCCTTTTACAAATGCACAATTGATTTTTTTTTTTTTTTTTCATACAACACATGACTGGACATTATCCTATCTTCTGGCTAAAAGAGTTTTTTTTGTATAAGAAATTTCTTCTTTACACCAGGTTTTTCCTATTTCAAAGATTTTGCATTGACTAGATGCAAAATTAGGTCATAACTTGCTAAATATAATTTTCTTTCATATGACAGCTCTTTGGATCTCTGCTTCTCATGTCACTTTATTACTCATTGTGCAAATTATATTAAAAATTTAATTTTTCCACTCATGTAAAAAGAATTTTTCAAGACATCAGATTGCATCCAATTTACATCTATCATTCTTAGTGATAAAACAAAAATAAACCTGTCTCACATTATAAATGAGCATTGCCACACAGTTTTGATTATAAACACAGTATCATCTCTTGCATAATAAACTCAAAATTGCTTGCTTTTCTTTCTCTAAACACTTCACTAACACTGCTTGCCATTAGTTGAAAATTCCTGCCATTGTAATGGAAGCGGTACAAGGCAACGTTGCCAAGAAGAAAAGTACATTTTGACTATACTGTCCCACAGTATCTGATTTTGCGAAGAGTTAGTAAAATAAGCCACCAAACTCTTGCAGAACACTTTTTATCCTTTAGCTATCATCCTGACTGAGCACTGGGCCATGCCTGTTCTGTATTCACAGAGGAATGCCAAGCTTACTTTTCAAGCCAATGTTAATATTTCATTTTTAAAAGAAAATCTCCTATGACACAACCATCACAAGTAATGCATGGCAAAGACTGACAACATAAAACATTTCAGGTCAAATATTCAATAATGTATTTGACTTTTCCTAATCATGGTCTGAACAAAGTATCATGAAGCCAACAGTTAGCAAGACAGCATCATCATGTTTTGCTAGATTGGAAAAGAAGGAACAAATAAGAGAAGTTAAAAGTGCTTTTAATTACAACTGTGCAGTTAAAATTGAGGTAAAATTTCCCATATGACAATGTTGCAACCAGTTTTACAAGCTCTCTCTCTTAGCATGGGAGCAGTGTGAAATCCTTTTACTGCTTTGAGATGAAGGTTTAGGGAGGACACTGTAACAAATCAGAAAATAAATTGGTTTTTGCTCTGATTAAAGACATTTCAGAGTAGAGCTGTATTTTAACAAAGCATGTCTGCTGAAGTTGACATCTGTTAAAAGTAGACTTATATTTTATGATCATTTTGTTCAGTTACAGATATATTAAACAACTACAGATTCCGATTTTTTCATCAAACCCACCTGGAACCCCCACAGCAAATAAGACACAGACAGATGAATATTTTAATTATTTTCATATTTCACTGGAACCCAGAGAACTGACAAAATAAAGTTAAGGCTTGAAAAAAAATCTAAAACAAAATATGAAGGAAGAAGCAGAGAAATAATGAAATTGTAAATAAGTCTAAATACTAAGCCATCCTGACTGCACAATGTGAGTCATACTTGAAAGTATGAAATTATAATACCTTTTATATGGAACAAGAACAGTCTAGCCACTTCTGAAAATCCCATGACCAGAAAAATACATGATGTTGAAACAGAAGTTCAGGTATTTCTGAACCTCCTTTTCATTTTTAATAGATGCCATATCCCCTTGAAATAGCAGAGAGAAAAGGTCAGATGAGCTAAGCTGCATGAGGGAGAGAGTACCTAACAGGGGAAAAAGGAGAGAAGCGATGAGGAGAGACATGTATTGTGTATTGCCTTGGGAACAGAGAAACCTGCTTTTCATTTCTTGTATTTTCTCCCTAGACCATCGTGCAACTATCAGCAAATCAGTGAGTGGCTCTGCACATTTGAGATGATACTCTTGCTCCTAATGGACAGGGAAAGGAAAGATGTGTGGACAGAGGCAAAACGACATTTCTGTAATAAGCTTTCTCCTATCACGAGCAAATAGTCCCCTGACAGAAAATATTTTCTACTTTTTCACTGTTAGGGCTAAATTACAGGTGTGCATGAAAGCCACTATCAAGGGCTAAAGCCCTTCGGTATAAAACACTGCATACAGTGAAAAGGTAATCTTTGCCCCAAGGAGTTGACATCTGTATATATTATGGAGGTAACACTGAGACATAGAAAAGTCTATGGGGGCCGCAAGATGAACCTGAAGCCATTGCAGTAAGTGCCACACATCACCACCTGTTACATCTTTGCAGAGTGCTTCCCAAAAATGCACCTGTTATCAGCAAGTCAACTACAAACAAAGAAAAAAAGAGGATTCTCTCTCCACTGCCCAGGAAGACTGATACAAATTCCAGTCCATTTTACAGGTCTATTTTGATTGTTGCAGGATTTGTGTCAATAGCTAGCCACTGTTCGCTTTCTGAAAGAAACTATTTTTCCAGGAAGAAGCCAACCTGATGAAAATTATACTATCTGCAAACATGTTAACTCAGTGACTTTTCCAGTCTTGTCCACAGCAGTGGTTTGGGTTAGAGACAAATTACTCCATTCATCCTTTATAATTAATATTAAAATTACTTTTCCTGAAAATTTCCATAGACAAACTTTTTGACCAATTTTTTAACCAGTTTTCAAGGCCAAAGGCATGTGTTTATCAAAAAGTTTGCTCCACTTTGTGTAACTAATTAACTACCCCTTTGACTAGTATAGAAATTGATCCTGATGATCTCACAAGCCTATTAAATAAGATACTTCCAGGCCCATGCTGCCAATTTCACATTGCCTAGGAGTAAAACAAAAATATTTCAGATAAAAGCTGTGAGAAGGCGAGGTCCTACAGTTTATATGATGTTAGAGATCTTGATCTATTCAGTCTTTAATTACTGATACAGAACATGGAGACCTTGGTGTGCTAGAAGCTGGAAAAGATGCTTCAAGTTTGTTCATAGTTTATAAGTAGGTGTTATTTGAGTCCCATATTTCCACTACGTAACTTCTCATCTACACTGGAGGTTGAAAGGGAGAAGGTCATATTCTTTTCCCTAAAAAACTGTGATGATATAGGCAAGGTAGAAAAAGCAATCAGGACAAGAATAGAGAACACATCAAAAGCATCTTTTTAGCCGACTTTAATTTAGGTACTAGTATGTGGCCCTATTTTATAAAGTACTTAGCAGTGTCGTCTTCCACTCTTACTACTAAGAAGTGAACTTGAAGATGAGGGCATCAGACTTTAGGTTTTATTCCAAATGCTGGAAAGTATAAAACTCAGATTTGTTTCTCCTGACTTTTAGTTTCTGCTTTTGTTGTTGTTGTTGCTATTTTTTCATTCTTTTCCCAAGTAATGACCTGGAAAATATTAAATATTTTATTCAGCTAAAATAAATCAGAGAAATGAAAAATTTTAAGTGATTAATTTAATCTTTTGAGCCCTGTTCCTTACCAGTACAAGTAGTACATAAAAATGCTCCAATTAATCTGTAAAAGAATAACAATGTTCTTACCCACCTAAGCCAAATTCAGTGTTGGAAACACTTAAGATCTTACATACTATGTAGAAGTGGACAGTTTCCCATCCTGCTTCTTATTCAGTAGAGATCGAACTCAACATTCAGTTAGAAGAATACAACAGACACAGAAAAAAAAATCATTCCACTAATGAACATACAAAACAAATAAAAAATCTTTGATTTCATATGAATAGAAGAATATAAAGCTCAAGGAAAATGAAAACCTTTGTTTACAGAATTTGTAAGTAATAATAAAATCAGGATGAATGACAGTTTGAATATTTCACAGTAACAGAAAAACAAAATGGAGAATCGGGACTACCAGAAATGTGTCAAACGTATCGAACAATACTTTCCCTCCATGGCAGTGTGTCATTAGACTAATTTTTAGGTATGAAAACAGTAAACTAAAGCTTAGATTTAAATATTTCATTAAAATAAATAAATAAACAAATAAATAAAACTGTATTTGTTTCAAATTTGTGATTATGAAAAAATTACAGTTTCATCACTAAATTCATCTACTTTTTCTGTTTCTAAAGGTTATATATAATTTTGCATGTTCCAACCTGATCTCCTTCTATGATCTAGTGACCTGTCTAGTGGATGAGGGAAAGGTTCTTCATGTATTCTACCTAGACTTCAGCAAAGCCCACAGCATTCTCCAGAAGCTGACTGCCCATGGCTTGGACAGGTACATTCTTGGCTGACTAAGGAACTGGCTGGAGGGCTGGGCCCGGGGAGTGGTGGTGAATGCAGCTAAATCCAGCTGGCGACCGGTTACAAGTGGTGTTTCCTAGGGGTCGGTGCTGGGGCCTGTCCTCTTCAATAACTTTATTGATGACCTCGATGAGGGCATTGAGTGCACCCTCAGTAAGTTTGCAGGCGACACCAAGTTGGCTGGAAGTGTCAATCTGCCTGGGAGTAGTGAGACCCTACAGAGGGATCTGGACAGGTTGGATAACTGGGCTGAAGCCAATGGGATGATTTTCAACAAGACCAAATGCCAGGTCCTGCACTTTGGCCACAACAACCCCAAGCAATGCTACAGGCTTGGGGCAGATTGGTTGGAAGACTGTGCGGAGGAAATGTACCTGGGGGTATTGATTGATGCTCGGCTGAACATGAGCCAGCAGTGTGCCTGGGTGGCCAAGATGGCCAATGGCAGTGCTGCCAGCAGGAACAGGTAAGTAATTGTCCTCCTGTACTCAGCTCTAGTGAGGCCACACCTCAGTACTGTGTCCAGTTTTGGGCCCCTCACTGCAAAAAAGACACTGAGGGCCTGGAGCGGGTTCAAAGAAGAGCGACACAGCTGGTGAGGGGT
This sequence comes from Centrocercus urophasianus, assembly GCF_019232065.1. NCBI lineage: Eukaryota > Metazoa > Chordata > Aves > Galliformes > Phasianidae > Centrocercus > Centrocercus urophasianus. The sequence continues at coordinate 34,201,867 of NW_024884253.1, forward strand.
CTGGAGCGCAGGGCTTATGAGAAGCGGCTGAAGGAGCTGGGAATGTTCAGCCTGGAGAAGAGGAGGCTCAGGGGAGACCTCATTGCTCCCTATAACTACCTGAAGGGAGGATGTAGTGAGCTGGGGGTCGGCCTTTTCTCTTGTGTAATGGGTGATAGAACTAGAGGGAATGACTTCAAGCTGCACCAGGGGAGATCTAGGCTGGGCATTAGGAAATAGTACTCTGAAAGAGTGGTCAGGCACTGGAATGGGCTGTCCAGGGAGGTGGTGGAGTCACCAACCCTCAAGGTGTTCAAGGAACATTTGGACACTGTGTTGACGGACATGGTTTAGCGAGAAATACTGGTGATAGGTGGATGGTTGGACTGGGTGATCTTGTAGGTCTTTTCCAACCATGGTGATTCTGTGATTCTGTACTCCTTTGTGTGCATAAAACCAGTTGGGTGTATCTAAAATAAAACACTTCAGTCTACTATGTGAAAATATTACAGTGTTTCTGTATTATTAGTACCTTCACATCTTATTTCTGATAATGTTCTTCCTCTTTATATTCACTATCTGTGCTTTTGTATTATTCATAAAAGTAATAGTATTGTGTTTCTTGACAAGATGACTAATTGTACTTCTTACATGTTCCAGCAGGGACACATTACTGGGCAGACAAATTAGTGTTCATATATAAATGAATGCCTCTTCATTTATGAAAGGTTCCCATACTTTCATGTTAACTTAGCCAATGTTCATTAATATTTTAATAAATTCAAATGACTATTCATCCATTCAAAAATTTATGAACATGGACTAAGTATGGAATTTGGAAACTCATTGAATGGATTGTGCTGTTTCCATTTATAAAAATAAATATGTCCTGGATATGCTTACCATCTTTAGCTCTCACTAGATAAATGTAGAATTTTTAAAAAGCACACTCTTATTGCAGTATTTGCAAGCACAGATGAAAGATAATCTCCATTTTATTCTACTAGAATGGTAGCACTAACAGGTATGAAACAAGAGAGGATCTCAGGCACCAAGGAGTTTACAGCCCTAGATAATAAAAACTGACAAAAAGAAGGGAAACCATAAAGGCAGAGAATCATGAGGAAGATTCTAATGAGTCAGATACGCTTTTCTGGTAACTAATTATGTGCAGGCATATAATGAAAATTGTTGTTATCTAGTACAAAGGCAGAAGGCTAAGATTGAAAATGAATTTATCTAATATTTCTCTGAGCCTGTTTTAAAACTCAAGGAACAAAACAAAGTTAACAGTACTATCAGTGTCAAGAACTGTACTGATAAAAATGACAGGCATTACTGAACTTGGCACTGAAGTGCTTCATCCATTTGTGGCACCCAGTCTTAGCACTCCCATTCTCTTGCCTCTTAAGGAGCATAAAAAGTCACCTTTTTTTTTTTTTTTTTTTTTTACTCTCCATTTTATCTTCTCATTGTTCCAATAATCTCAAAAAAATTGTCTTAAAGGTTCAAAATTAATTTAATCAAAACTGGCGATAGCCTTTCCTTTGAGTAGGAACTAGTCAGATTTTTGTCTGGAAAATGCTTGAGGGAAGAACTTAACATTTCTTCATGTACCAATTGTATAATAATTAATAAAAGCAAACCAGATCAAATATAACTTACAGAAAACCACTCCACTGAATTACGATTGTTGAAACATAGTCAGAGGAGCACTTTCAGGGTCTGCTGTTTAATACTGATTTAATTACGATGTTTTCCCCTATGTTCAGCACTGGTGAGGCCGCACCTCGAGTACTGTGTCCAGTTTTGGGCCCCTCACTGCAAGAAAGATATTGAGGCCCTGGAGCGTGTTCAAAGGAGGGCAACAAAGCTGGTGAGGGGTCTGGAACACAGGCCATATGAGGAGAGGCTGAAGGAGCTGGGAATGCTCAGCCTGGAGAAGAGGAGGCTCAGGGGAGACCTCATTGATCTCTATAACTTCCTGAAGGGAGGTTGTAGTGAGCTGGGGGTCGGCCTCTTCTCTCGTGTCATTAGTGATAGGACCAGGGGGAATGGCTTCAAGCTACGGCAGGGGAGATTCAGGCTGGACATGAGGAAGTATTACTTTTCAGAAAGGGTGGTCAGGCACTGGAATGGACTGCCCAGGGAGGTGGTGGAGTCACCGAGCCTGGGGGTGTTCAAGGAAAGACTGGATGTTGTGTTGAGGGACATGGTTTAGTGGGAGCTATTGGGAATAGGTGAACGGTTGGACTGGGTGATCTTTTAGGTCTTTTCCAACCTTGGTGATTCTATGATTCTATGATTCTATGATTCTATGATTCTATGATTCTATGATTAGACATGGTCTACTACTGAGATACCTGATGTAGCTTGCTACCCACAGTATGTAGCTGAGCTTGTGTTTACAGTCAGAAGAACAAAAGTGGAATGCACCAACATGTGAATGGCTATGGCTTATTTTGTAGAGGTTTGGATCCAGGAACATTCAAAAATTTTTGTCTGAGATTCTATGGAAAATTGGAAAAAAATATCTTCATCTATTTACTGCACCAAAAATATGACGCTATGTGATTGCGCAGATTCTCCATCATTTGGATGTAATCCAAATCCATCTGACAATCATCAAGTGCTAGACCTTTCCTCTCCAAAGTTTTTTCTGACATACCAGTCCAGTGATATGGCAAAAAGACAACCTACAGACTGAAGTTCAGTGCCACAAACTCAATTTTAACAATAGTAAATAAAGACTATGCATAAAAAAAACCCTACTGATTTTATATGCATTATATATTTTTCTGGCCTGGGGAAATTTAATCTAAGAAGCAAAATAAATTTCCTGTTTTATAATAAGATGTTTTGTTGCTGTTTTTTGTTTGTTTTTAATTCATTAATGAAAACAAGCAATCCTCTATATTGTTCCACAGTGTTTCCCTATGGGGAAAAAAATAAAGTTCATTTTTATCTATTCTGTTGTTCCAGGAATGGTTGCTTTGTTCATTATATTGTTTCATGTTGCCATGTTAGGTTTCTAGTGTCCAGAGCCTGATTTGTTCACTTAATTCTGTAAGTTATTATTATTCTAAAAGTAAGCTGCTTTTCTCATTTAAAAAACAATGTCATCTTTATGTACTGTGGATTTACAGTTCACAATGTTAATGGGTCAGGGAAACAATGACACGAAATGTTAAACTACGAAAATATATTTCACTTGCACAAAAATGAATAAAATGATATCACCCTGTATGAAAATATGGTTACTGCAGAAAGACAATAATCAAAAGGCTTCTATACAGCACATGAATCACCACCAAGGTCATAGAATCCTAAAATACAAAATCAGAAATGATGGCTTATAAGACAGAATATACTGGCCACACACTACTCTCCCAGTATACTTCCTTCCAGTTGCACACTGAATTTTCCTCCAAGATGTGAGTGTGAAAGATTACAGCTCTCCCACTGTGCTGAGACATAGAATCATAGAATCACTCAAGTTGGAAAAGACCTTAAAGATCATCGAGTTCAACCACAACCTAACCATACTACCCTAACTCTAACAACCCTCCACTAAATCATGTCCCCGAGCACCACATCCAAACAATTTTTAAACATATCCAAGGATGGTGACTCAACCACTTCCCTGGGGAGCAACATCCTGTACTATGGACAGAATAGGAGCTGGAACCACTCCTTAGTCCTCCACTTCGGTACCTAAGCCAGTACTTTCCTTATGTACAGCTAATACCACAGGCAAGTGCCAAACAATAACTATAGTCCACATAAATGTCTTATATTCTTTTAGCACAATAGTCTGACATGGAGGGAAGTATCCCTAGCTCTCTTCTTCGGAGAAGCACTTTGTTCCAGACTTTTATCCTCTGTCTTTATCCAGGACACACAGTGGAGAAAATTGCCTAATGCACTGGAAGGTTCAATAAATCCAAGTGCAAGCACCTGCACCTGGGTTGTGGCAACCCCTTTTATTAATACAAGCTGGGGAATCAAAAGGATAGAGCACAGCCATGCCAAAGAGTACTTGGAAGTACTGATGGATGGGAAGCTGAACATGAGCCAGCAATGTGTCCTCGCAAGCTAGAAAGGCCTGGGCTGCATCAAAAGAATTGTAGCCAGCAAGTCAAGGGGAGGTGATCCTGACCCTCTACGCTGTGCTAGTGAGACTTCTGTCCAGATGTGGAGTCCTCAGTACAAGAGAGACATGGACCTGTTTGAGCATTTCCTGAGGAAGGCCAAAAAAATGATCCAAGGGATGAAACACCTTCCCTAAGAGGACAGCTGGAGAGAACTGAGGATGTTCAGATTGGAGACGTCTCCAGGAAGATCTGAGAATGGCCCTTCAATATCTAAAAAGGAGTTGAAAGAAGGAAAAGGACAGACTCTCTAGTAGGGTCTGTTGCAATAGAAAAAGGGAAAATTGTTTCAAACAAAAAGAGGGGAGATTTAGATTAAACATAAGGAAGATGTTTTCTACAATAATAGTGGTGAGGCACTGGCACAGGTTGTCCAGAGAGGTGGTAGATGCCCATCCCTGGGGGCACTCAGAGTCAGGCTTGATGGGGCTCTGAGCCCAGACTGATGCAGATGTAGGTGTCCCTGTTCATTGCAGGGGAATTGGACGAGGTGACTTTTAAAGGTGCCTTCCAACTCAAACAGTTCTATTTTTTTTTACAAAATACAAAGCAGTGTTGGGATTTATTTTCACAATGCTATTATGTACAGTGGCTAAACTCTAATTTCATAGGGAATAGCTCACTATATAATAGCATGATAAGTGTATGCTCTCAAACTATCTTTTTACAAAGATGTTTTGCACCACCACTTTAACCTTCTTCATGTAAAGGTAGCATGATGTAACTTCCTTCCACATGAAATAGCAAGCCAACAATTAAACAACTGCTGAGAACTACTTCTATAATCATGTTGACTACAAATATGGGGTTACCGGGCTTTAAGTGCTCAGGTATCTAAGCCACATCCCATCCTTTTTTTGTATGCTGAATGATGCTAACCTACTGATATTGTGAGCCCATTCAGTCCAGTGAGCTGGTATCAAACTTGAACTTTCCTTAGTCTGTGGAGTTCGTTTTGCATTGTAGCAATGAGTTGAACTACTTTATTGCTGAACTACAGAATTACCAGCTTAAGGCAAGAAAGGAAGAGCATGGATGATGCATATTAAGTTAACACAGCCTGCTACATTGTAAAATTCTGTGTTGTTCCTAACAGAAATAAGTAGACTTTGTTCACCTTTATCTCAACCATCTTGTAGATCTAGACCACTTAAGGGCACAGAAGGACACCTAATTCCAAAGTGCAAACGTTGAGGTAGTCACAGGTGAGAAACTTAGGACACCAATGCAAATTGAGCACATGGTCATTCTCAGTGATTGATACTTAATCTCAAGTCTCACTTGAGATTGCTCAGAGGAGGAAAACTTGCAAGCAACCAGCATTCTGCTTACATGCGTCTCATTAAACACTTCCAGCTTTGGAAACAGATCAATCATCTGAAGCAGACACTCATCCATATTTAGAATTAGCCATTCCATAATTACAGCAACAGCAAGCATGCACTTTTACAGAAATAAAACTAATTTTGTCAAGGTTTGCAACATGCAAGCAGTCTACTTGCATTTCCTCTAAGGGTGCTACAGGCCACAAACTGCCCTTTAGAAAAGATCAGAGACAGAAAAAAAAAGAAAAAAAAGAAAAAAGAAAAAAAAAAAAGAAACTGGAGTGGAAAACTAGTATGATAAAGCATCAAATATCATGTTAATATGCAGTGTCTGTCACAGATTAATTTTAATGCACAAGCCCTTGGGTCACATCAACATCACAGAGTTTTCTGGGTCATCGAATTAAAAGGCCTAGCATCATTTTCATTTGACAGAAGCAGATCATTAAAATTATTTGTAAAGATATAGAGAAGTAATCTTGGACAAACATATGCTTTGAAAATTCTTCTTCAAGTCCTTCTGGCTTGAATACAGACTCATAGAGAGACAAGCTCATCTGGGAAGGACAGTCAAACTTGAAAATTAAATTAGATGAAAGTTCTCAGCTGGACTTTGTTCTCAATAACACCCTTTGTGAATGCATAAGTTCCTGTCATATCACGTACCGACAACAAATGCTTATTTTTCTGTGAGTTTCTGAACCCACTGTACCTCTGATTTATCATGAGAATAATATCCGCTGTCTTTCAAGAGTGATAACACTTTCCCTCCCAACGGTGCTCTATTCCAACTATCAGTTTTGAGGAACAGCCTGTCAAGTCGAGACACAATCAAGTAACTGAAATACATCATCATATGGCTTTTGTCATCTGCTTTTTTAAGTATTGAATTAATCTGCTTCTCTTTCTTACGGTAGCTACATTAAGATATTAAGAGTTTTATGTACTATTTAAGCAAACTGCACGTTAACTGCACCTTAACTGGAAAGGCTAGATTTTGCAGAAAAGTTAGTTCACTCTTCTATGAGAAGTTGTTTCAGATATTTTTTTGAATCTCTACAAACAATAACATTACAACTCTAACCTGCTGCTAATATCGCTTTTCACATAGTCACCAAGAGTTAGCAGGATTAATGAGATTCTAGTGTCAGTTTACCTGGATACATATGATATTATGGCTGATAAAAGGTCAAGAAAAACTGATCAATACAACACTAGCAAATAAAAGACTAAGGAGAATTGTACCTGTGAATGCAGCTGTTGAATTCTTGACTCTTATATGGTAGCAAGAGAAAGATCACTGTCTCCAGTATGGGTATGTGTCACATATAAGAACTTGAGTTAACCAGAGTTTACACAGAAATTTGCTCTAAATGTGCCTGACACATCAAAAAGAATGAAGTGTTGACATGAAAAAAAATCATGTTATTAAAATCTGTATTTAACCATGATGCTATTTTGAGAATGTGAGCCAGTTTATAGCAATGCCATTGTGAGTTTTGCCATTCTGTTTTCTTTATCTACGTTCTTTTCCTGTTCCTTGTATGACAAAGTGTTCTTAGAAGAGAAAACTGACCATCTATTACCTATAGCTGCACTCACAGAAGTTTAAATTTGGGTATTCATGAAAAAGAAATATGCATGTCAGAAGTTAGAACTGCAAACTCAGAATAAGAAAATCAAATTGTCTTCATTACCTGTTCTCTGAAAGAAAGGTTGACACTGTATTTTAAAGATGTAGTTGTTCTGCAGAAATGCATCAAGTTGGTCTAAGCTGTGTTGCCAGCACCTTCAAACGCAGAGATATGTGGCAAAAGACACATTGGCATTCTTCTGTTGCTGCTCTTTGATAGTTTAATTCCTAAGAAGAATCTTGATGCCATGAATATTTGCACATACACTTCATTTTATGTGAGCTCTCCTACGAAGTACTTCACAAAGTTCTTGTTTGTCCTTTAACAAATATTAATTACTTTTATAATTAAGCTACAGACGCTTGCTGTGCTTTTGTTCTACTCATTTCAATATTCCCATAGTTGACACCTTTGCAGCTAAGTAGATAGGACAGTCTAGCACTCACCTAGATAGGATTCTTGAATTTGGTGGATGACAAACTGCAGGACATTCGCAGCATATCGGTAACTCACCTAAACTGATATAAAACAAGATGCTGAGGATTCAGGCATTTTCTCATGTTCTTCACAGCCCTCCTCTGCCTAATGCTTGACCTGCTGTCTCCCCAAAAAAAGAAATCTGTTTTACCAGATGCTGAAACAGCCCACACACCTCCAAAAAGAACATCACCAGTTCACAGTATTTCTGAGCTTGTCGTACAGGACAGTACTGTAACAGACTCCTGTCCTGTAGCAGGAAGCTACAACAGGCTATTACAGCCTGCCTGCAATACTGAGATCACACAGTCACAGAAGGGCTTGGGGTGGAAGAGATCATCCAGTTCTAACCCCCTGCCACAGGTATGGATGCCATCCACCAGCTCAGCTACCCAGGGCCCCATCCAACCTGGCCTTTGCACCTCGGTATGGGACATCCACAGCTTCTCTGGGCAGCCTGTTCCACTGTATCACTACCATCTCTGAGAAAAATTTCCCCAGAACGTCTAACCTAACCTTCTTGCTCCAGTCCTACTGCATAACCCACCACCTCAATCTTGTAAGTACTAGACAAATGAAAAACAAAGAGTAAATTGATCTTACAGACAACTCATTAACAGTTCAGTAGAATCAGATGCCAATTACAAATGTAAGAAAGTTCTTTTTAAAGCCATCTATTTTTTCAGTTCATCTCTCAAAGTCTTCTTTACTCTTTTAACTAGTTAAAAAAGCAGTTGGGATGCTTGAGTAGCTTGATATAGTTCTCAGCCATTATCTTTTTGCTATGAATCACTTCCACTGGCTGAGGACCATCTCCATAAGCATATGCTCACCTTCCCCCAGGGATTTATTCTCTTATTCATGCTTTCCTGAAGGCTACCTATGATTCACGAATGTGATAATTAATTACAATGTCAAGTTTTCTTACTCGTTTCCCGAAAGACTACTAGCTGACCCATACCTCACTCTTGAAATACAAATATCCCTTGGGCACGGCTAGGCAGAGCCATCTCCTGGCCAGATGATAAACAGAACACACTAATGACTTTCCCAGTGCTTAACTCAACTAATAAACAAAGCCTTTATCTGACTGATTGGCACAACAGTGTTCAGACTGCATAAATAAACTGTAGTGTGGATTAATAATGATCCTAAGATAAATGATGTGCTGATAAAAGGCTTCTTTCTTCATGATGTTGAAGTTGGTTTGATTTGTCTTTGCTATTAATATGGCAAATAGTGACCCAGTCACAGATAGTAAGACTGAAATACAAAAGAATGATACTTCCTTTTTATGTGGAGCCTGTTCAAGGATTTTCAGACAGATAACATGAATTTTGCCACAAAAAGAAAAGAGGTGTCATGGACTACGCAAGGACTGGGTCATTCTTTTTAGGCAAATGGTCGTAGAGAAAGAAGAGAGAGAAGCAGCAAGCAGTTACAAGAGCATACAGGTTAACTGAAGTGCCCTCTGTGAGGACCTCTCTCACTACATCAGCAGAAGCTCATCCTCACTCACCTGTTATTTGAAAGTAATGGTAGCAGTAGCTGACAATATGACTTTCCAGGGATCCAGATTAGATAAAATGGACTATCTGTTTTTTGCACCATAATCATTGTGCCTCTATTTAGAGCCAGGCCTGTCCTTTATCATCTGGTTTCCAGAACTGCACTGCTGTCACATGGCAGACAATATGAAACCACCAGTCAGAAATAAAGCTCTAATCAAATGTCATTTGTGAATAAATGTGGGAAAAGGATGAATCCATGTCACTAAGCAGTCCTACCAGCACCAAACAGCTCCTTTCAGTCACACACTTTGCAATGAAATAATAACCTGAATACTACCTCAGTAGCAACTCACTACTGACAAGAGTTCAAAGTACTTGATACGGATTTAACTGCTCCATCAAAACACATTTTATCTATCATGGTTGGGTAAAGCAAGGTAATATCAAGAGAAAAATTAAAAGAAAAGTAATAGGAAATTTCTATCATTATTTTATTTATTTATAGCAGAGTGACCTCTAAAAAGAGAAGGTTAGAAAATTTTCATAGAATCATAGAATGATTGAGATTAGAAGAGACTTCTCGAGATCATTTAGTTTAGCACTGCGCTCATGTAGGACCACATACAGCAGATTGCCCAGGTGCTGTCAAGTTTATATTTCCACAGATGGAGACTTCACAACTTCTCTCAAGAACCTTTTCCAGTGTTTCACCACTCACTCAGTAAATAAGTACTTTCTTGAGTTCGTATGGAATTCCATTTTTTTTCCCATTACATATTGCCAATGGACTCCACAGAGAAAAGTCTGGATCCACTCTCAGCTTCCTCTTCTCCAGGCTGAACAGGCCCAGATCTCTCAGCCTCTCCTCATACAGTAGATGATCCAATCAATCCAGTCTCTTCATCATCTTAAAAGTCATAAGGACTTGCTCCAATAAGTCCATATCCCTTGCATTAGGGAGCTCAGAACTGGACTCAGCACTCATCAGTTCTGTGTAGAGGGGAAGGATCACCTCCCTCAACCTCCTGACAGTGACATTCCTAATGGAGATCAGAACACTTTGGATTTTTTAATTTTTTTTTTAATTTTTATTTTTAGAACCCCAAGGTCCTTCCTTGCAGAGTTGCTTTCCAGGCTATCAGTGGCCAGCATATACTAGTGCCTAGAATTATTCTTCCACATACACAAGACTTGGCATTTGCTCTTGCTCAGCTCCATGAGATTCCTGTCAGTGCCCTTCTTCAGCCCCTCCAGGTCCCCCTGAATGGGGCAGGATCCTCTGGAATCAATCATTCCTCCCAGTTTTGTCTGTGAACCTGCTGAGAGTATACTATGTCCCAGCTTACAGGTCCTTAATGAAGATATTCATCAGTACTGGCTCCAGTACTGATCCCTGGACAAGTTACATGCCTCTGATTGGACTATGATCACAACACTCCAGGTCTGGCCACTGTGCCAGTTTTCAATTCACCTCACTATTCACTTATCCAACCTATACTTTGTCAGCAGTGTTGTTATAGAAGACAGTGTCAAAAGCCTTGCTAAAGTCACAGAATCATAGAGGTTGGAAGGGATCTATGGAGATCAAGTCCAATCGCTCTCCCAAAACATGTTCCCTAGAACAGGTTGCATAGGAAAGCGTTCAGGTGGATTTTGAAAACCTCCATAAAAGAAAACTACACAGCCTCTCTGAGCAGCCTGCTTCAGTTCTCTGTCACCTTCAAAGTAAAGAAGTTTTTTCTAACATTAACATCCTGTGCTCCAGTTTGTGTCTGTCACTCCTGTCCTGTTGCTGGGCACCAGTGGAAAGCCTACCCCCATCTGCTAGACACCCACTCTTCAGACATTTATAAACATAAGATCTTTCCTCAGTTTTCTCTTTCCAGGCTAGAAAGTCCCAGGTCTCTTAGCCTTTCCTCACAAGGGAGATGCTTCAGGTCTCTTATCATCGTCACAGCCCTCAACTGGACTCTAAAGAAGATCCTTGTCTTTCTTAAACTATGTAGTCCAGAACTAGACACAGTACTCCAGATATAGCCTCGCTGGTGCAAAATAGAGGGGGAGAATCACTTCCCTTGACCTGCTGAGCTTTTTCATGCACCCCAGGGTACAACTGGCCCTTTTGGTTACAAGAGCACACTGCTGGCTCACTGACAACCTGCTGTCTTTCTCTGCAGAGCTCCTTCCTAGCAGGTCAGCCCCTAACCTGTACTTATATGTGTCGTTATTCTTCCTCAGGTGTAGAACTCTACATTTGCTCTTGAGTTCCTCCCTGCCCAATTCTCCAGCTTGTCCACATCTTGCTGAATGGCAACACCACCTTCTGGCATGTCAGCCAACCCTCCCAACTTTGTATCATCAGCAAACTTGCTGAGGGGACACCCTATCCCCTCATCCAGGTCACTGAAGATGTTTATCAGGATCAGATTAAGTTCCTACCCCTGGGGAACACCATTAGTGATAGTTCATCAACTAGACTGTACCACTGATCACAGTCCTCTAAGCTCCACACTCAGCTAGTTCTCAGTCCACCTCACTGTTCACTCATCTATCCCACACTTACAATCTTATCTATGAGGTTGTTATGGGAGACAGTGTTAAGCCTTGCTGAAGTCAAGGTAGGCTACAGTCTAGATGAACAGCATCAGCTGCTATTCTCGTTCACTAAGCCAGTCATTTCATTGCAGAAATTTGTCAAGTTGGTTAAGCATGATTTCCTCTTTGTAAATCAACACTGACTACTTTTAGCCACCCTTTTTTGTCCTTCAGATTTTTGGAAATGGTTTCCAGTAGGTTCTCTATGTCAGGACAGGAAATACCCACTAAAAACTGCCCTCTTCTTATAAGAACTGGAGTGAGAAGAAAAATCAAGAACAGCAGCACGTGAAACTACAATAGTCATCATAAACAGGTTTTTAATTTCTCTTATTCTAGCAAAACATCATTGGATCAGCAAAAGGTACGCCTGATTATAAAACATACACCTCAAAATATTTTAAATGCTTCAAATAGTTATTTTTAGATTCCCAGATTTCACAGCACTTTCAAAGGTCTCTCACTTTTTTCTCATACCTATGATCTCAGCCTAAATATATATATATAATACATATATATATTTGGGAGGGGTTGTTTGTGGGGGAGGTGGAAGGGATTAGAGAACTTCCTTCCCAAATTAGAAACCATTTCAATTTTTGTAATTGACAATCTGAAAGCTAACAGGGAACTGTCGTCTGCCAGAGCATCAAGCAGAATTTGAGACAGTGTCTCAAGAAAAACTGTGGAGGAGGAGGGGATGTAGGAAAGAAAATAAGAAAATGACTAAGTATATCACTGTCTTTATCCAAATGTGTGTAAGCAGAGATTCAAAACTGTTTATACAGTCAGACACATTCCTTCCTTTCAAAAGCAACAAAAAGGATTATTCTCTTTTGGTGAGCTGATCTGTCATTTGTTCTTCTGTCACCATGGAGACTATCATTGTTGCTGATGATGACAATGATTTTCTCTAACTGGTCAGCACATGTTTGTAACATCACCTAGTATCAACCGCAGACAACAGCAGAGGAGTCTATATTTATTCTGAATGAATATCATCCTAGGTAAAAGAAATGCATTTGGTTTTTTGTTTTCCTGATGTTTGTGTTGCTGTTTATTTTGAATAATACATAAATGCCTGTGAATTCATTTTCCTTGTTTTCATTCCAGAGCAATCTCCTGGGCTGATACAAGTGCTCTCGCTGCAGATGGTCCCACCTACTTTTATTCCTATCTTCCACTTACTGAATAGGATATAAAAAGTGAGTTAGTTCAGTCAACTGAGAACATAGCTGAATCCCTTCCCCAGAGAAACTCTGACCAAACACCAAATCTCAAAATGCACTCAGTTTTTTCCTGATAAAAGTGGAAAAACATACTTAATAAAATTTATGAGGTTCTCCATCACACCTGTATTTACAGATGTACCTAAAAAATAAAAATACTTATATGTGTTCAAGTAATCATTCATGTATATGAGGGCTACTTTGAAGCTAATCTAATAGTAAAGTGAAAGACAAATCATGTTCCAGAGAGTCATGCAGACTTTTTTTTTACATGTATGGCACAGCATGTAGGCTGTTGTTCATTGGTGGTAAAAATGCCTAGCTAATGTGGTGACTGTTGAAAAATAATGTTTTGTAGCTGAGAATGTTCTCTATCAAATAGTGTTCTTGGGCTCTTTGTTCCTGTTGTAGTTTCCATGTAAATAAATAGGTGGAATTACTTCTGAAATTACCTACTTAAAGATAATTTAACAAGAAAGCATCCAATACAAGTACCATGAGTTTCTGCTTTGCTCTTATTGCACTCTCAACACTGAAAGACAAGAGTGGCTTCATACAAATTCAGTGGAGTACTTTAGATAGAAAAAGCAAAGTTCTAAAATTTTCTTGCTTGGCTTCACTAAAAAACGCTGTTACAATCACAGGGAAAACAAGACTTAATAATCTCTTTTGAATTAAGATATCCTGACTCTTCATTTATTTATTCTGTGTTTCCAGCCTGAAACTAACCTCCCCTATGGTGGCAAATATGTGGCAAGTAAGATTTTCCAGCTTTCAGTATGAACTTTCTGAATATTAAGGAAGTCACAGGACTCATTGCTTTCTGATCCTAAAAGAAACAATACTACTTTGATATCACTTTCTCTGGCAAAAACACAGCACGTAGCTTTTAAAGAACATAATTAAAAATAAAAATTCCAGCAAGATTCAGTTACCACTAACAGTAAAATGACTGAAAGGTACTACTAACCCCTTGTTTGATTGGGTTAATATTGATAAACAGATGAAGAAATAGGTGACAGACATTGAGTACTGGATTTCTGAAGAGATCTTGGATGTCACCAACAACCAAGAACTTTTACAGAATGCTGATCACCCAGATGATAAAAATGTCTAGTCTTCCCATTGAGAAAACACAGAGCAAAACATTTTAACAGTATTCTGAACAACGGTAATGAAATACATTCTTGCTGAACCAGGACTTTGAATAATGAACTGCCTTTTACTATCACTAGAATACAAAAACCTTTTCAAAAAAGCAGCAGCAGCCAAAAGAAGCTGCAAATAATGATTTAACCCTGTAGATTCTTAGGCCAGCAAAATTTTGTGGTGCAGACCAAAAGAAATTGTATCAATCAAAGCTGTGACAACATCCCTCTGTGTAGACTATTTCAGCTTTCAGATGTAATGCACACATAAAATTCTAAATCTCCCTCCTCTCAAGCAAGTACAGAATCATAGAACCATCAAGATTAGAAAAAACAGCAAAGATCACCTAGTCCAACCATCCACTCATCACCATGAGGAAGCCATGTTCCTCAGTACAACATCTGAACATTTCCCTAACAGCTCCAGGGATGGTGACTCCACCACCTCCCTGGGAAGCTGTTGCAGAGCCTAACCACTTCTGAGAATACATTTTTTCTAATATCCAACCTGAAGTTCCCCTGGTGCAACTTGAAGTCGTTCCCTTTAGTCCTATCAATAGTTCTGTGGAAGAGGCTGACCCCAAGCCTGTAGCATTGCCTGCGGTTGTTGCGGTCAAAGTGCAGGATGCAGCTCTTGGTCTAACTTGATGCAGTTATGCAGCTTAAATAGGATGAAGACTGAAGAATGTCTTTCTCCCATCTCTCTTCAAAAGACTATTACAAGAAGGGCTACCATCTGCCTAAACAACACTACAGAACCTGTATTTAGTCACTAACCTGAAATGTAATTGACACTCCTACACTGCTAGGATCCAGGTCTCACATGTATTTTGGCCTTGGACACTTCACTCAGCACAGCTTGACCAAAACCAGGAACCAAAATCTGATAAATAATAGAAACAGAACTTTTTTGAACTTTTACAAAAGTTTGATGTTAAAATTCAGGCGTGAGATACCCCAAGCTCCTGCTTCTTATTTACATTTTTGCTGGTAATACTCCTTGGAAGGCAAAAGCTCTGTCTTGACACAAATGTGCCCTAATTTTCTGTCAGCACTGTACAGCTTTGCACAGCTGTACACAAGTCTTTTTCCTTACATATATTCTCACCACAGTCCTGCTCAAAATATTGTGTATCATTTTTTTGTTTATTTTGCTTTTTAAAAATACTGCTTTACCATTCTTTCTACACTCTTCATTGGGTCCCACTTTCAGACATTAGTTACCATGATTTGATTCAAAACAGCACCTACAACAGGGAAAGTTATCCAGTTTACAGTAAGCATAGTCAACTTTCCCTTCTGCCTATAGGACTTCAGAAAGATCCTTTCCCAAGAGTACTGCGATCAGCAGGCTAGAAACTGTGCCACAGTGAAACAGTAACAGCCCCTTATATGTAAAGATGATGTTCATTACTGAGAGCTGAACAATCAATACCTAATTAAATGAGCATCCCTGAATAGATAAAATTGTTGATTTTACCCTAGATACTGTTTCTTACTCACTAATTTGGCAACTGTATTTAAACTGCAGTTTCAAAATCACTGAATGATTCTGCTCCTTGCTTCCAACATGTAAGATTAACTCCTCTGAAACTAAGAAGCATCTTAAAAACGTATGGCTCTCTCAGATGGTTATTGTCAGCAACTTGGCAGAATCAGTATTTACTACTGGGTTCAAAACTCACCTCTCATTGGGCCACTTCACTGATAATTAAAATATGACTGAGTTCTGAAAGGATGGGAAAGAAGGCATATCTAATACACCAATATTTCTGCAAAGCATTAGTAAAGTTCTCAGAGTTTTCCATGGTCAATCAAAGGTGTCTCCTAGATCAAAAGCTGTTAGATTTTCATAATGACTAAGATTCTAAAATCTACTGAGCTGGATGTGGCCTCCCAGATAATAAAGAACTCATCTCAAAATAAATTTCTGTCATTTTGACTGTATTTTTTCTTTTAATCTGTGAGTGATTTCAAAAAATTAATTATCCATTGTATATAAATAAACTATGCAGATAAAGTTGTGTTCAGTAGAGACGAAAATCTGCATGTGTGACTGCAGATGAACTGTATGCTGTATAACTGTATCTGTTTTGTAACTGGAGACAGATCAGCCTGGGCCTGATCATAATTTCTGGCACTTGAAATTTATAAGGTCTCTGAATCACAGTGAGGTTATTAGCAAATATTTTCCTATTTTTCACTATATGATATAGACAAGGTCTTCCCTTTCCTTTTCCTCCAAATAACAAAGTCATCAACAGAATGAAGGAAATATGAATTTTTTTTGCTATGGTTATCAGTGAAGTAATATTTGAGCCACGAGTAATTAGCCTATGTTAGCCTAATTAACTATATGTTTCTAACTGAAGCAGTTGACCATTACAATTATTTCAAAAGTTGATTTTTCTAGACTAAGGATAAACATTATGTCAGGTGGTGTTAGTAGACAAAGACATTGTATTGATAGCAGTTTCCTAGATCTAAGGTGTGTAAGATCATATCACACTATTTACTGCATCAGTACACATCTAAATAAAAACAGATGTTATAAACCAATGAGAAAACACATTGCAATCTTTCAATATGATAAAATAACTTATGAGGAAATCACCCAATGCACATGAAACCAGTGACTGAGAATCTTTCAACTGTCTGCTATGTCTACCTATGCTAAACGAGATTCTAGAATTACATATTGGATAAAGGCTTTTTCCTCTGCACACTTCAGAATAATCAGTAGTGCCACAACTATTTGAACACTCTGCACAACATTCAAAATTATAACGAAGATTATCACATTCTCAACGCTTCAAATCAAGTGAATAAGCCAGAGCAGATAGATTACAATCATATTTGTCTTCCTCCTTTCACAAATCTCAGTTTGTAATACTACAACTGATTTTGTTTATGTAATTACTTCTCATAGCATACTACATGTTTACTTTTTACACTTAGCTAGATAAACCAAGATTAGTACAGTGTTGAGCTACTGACACATCTGAGCAGAAAGCCACGATTTTTTTCTCCTTGTTATTATTCAGAAAGAATGAAAAAAAAAATCAACATTCTAAAGACAAACTATTGTCACGATCAACACACATTTAATGAGCATCTTGCTATTTTTATGCATAATAACTAATCTCTTGAGTAC
The DNA here is from genome assembly GCF_019232065.1 of Centrocercus urophasianus. Lineage (NCBI taxonomy): Eukaryota > Metazoa > Chordata > Aves > Galliformes > Phasianidae > Centrocercus > Centrocercus urophasianus. The sequence goes on from NW_024884253.1 coordinate 34,219,067, forward strand.
AGGAACACGTTTCAGAGCTCAAAAATAAAAGTGCTACCCAAGAAGCCTTTGCAGACCACTTAGGTGTCAAACTTAACCTGCTTCTACTGACAAGAAGTATCTGAACTACAAAGAAAATCTTCATTAAAGAAAGGGAAAGGGAAAGGGAAAGGGAAAGGGAAAGGGAAAGGGAAAG
>NW_024884253.1:34219251-34392605 GCF_019232065.1 Centrocercus urophasianus
GGAAAGGGAAAGGGAAAGGGAAAGGGAAAGGGAAAGGGAAAGGGAAACGGAAAGGGAAAGGGAAACGGAAAGGACAAGGAAGAAAGAAAGAAAACAAACAAACAAACAAACAAACAAGAAGGTCAGAGTAAAGGTGGAAATCAAAGTTATAGGGGACCTCTGTACAAGTTGTATAAGTACGAACTTCAGCTGGTTCCACTCTGAAATAGGCAAATCCAAATGACTGAGTGCACAGCAAACCTTGACTGTCATCCACCCCAGTTCCAGTCAGCCCTTAGCACAGTCTGGAGTGTCCAACTGGTCCCAGAAAGACCAGCAGCTTTACACAGTAGCTTTTTGTACTTCAGCCATTGCAATGTAAGCACAGAAAAGGGCTGTCCCTCCAGTGTAAACAATGTAGGTTGTGTGAAATTCAGTGCTGATGCCATCTTGTCAATGGAAGACCGATACTACACGCACAGTACATAAATGGTAAAACAGGTATTATTCCATCAGAAATCAGTGCCAGAGCAAGGAGATTTCATGAAGACTGGCTTTATGATACAGCAGTGCATCAACTCTGCTCACCCGAGTGTGACAGTCCCACAGTTGCTGGTGGTTCAGTGTGGGGCTGAGATTTCCTCCCTGACAGAACAGAGCATCCTTATTAAAGGTCTGAAACCCACAGAGAGACTCCCATCGAGTTCAATGCATTTTCTTTCATGCTTTTCATGATCCTACTGACTGTGCAATACAGTTTTGAACAATATATGGAGAAAATATGTATTACATTTAATATCATTTAATAAAAATGAATGATCTCTTTCCCTTTTAAAGTAGTTCCATGCTGTCTAGCACCTTCTCACTTCAGCTTTCAGCTAAGCATGTTGGGGAAGCATTTAAATTCCAGAGCTAGCTCTCCCACAACTCCAATATTTGAAATTTCCACTTTCTTTGGCACAGAGAGTTAATTAAAACATTTATCCAGACAATGATAAGTGACAGTTCAGTGACACTTACATGTGATAATCAGGAGGGGAAAATCTAAACATGAAACTAGAAAAAAAACTGAACACAGATAAATAATTTCAAGCAGCTCACTCTACATTTTGTTTCAGGTTCCTGATATTTTATATGCAGTATGCCACTTACATGAAGACAATTCAGGAAGAAGCTGAATAACTCATTCAGACAAAAAATAACAGGAAGATGGGGCTATGAGATGTACAAGGAAAAAGCTTGTCACGTCTTTCATTCACAGGTCTTCAACATTTCATTTTCTGTGCTATATTCTCTAGTGCAGAAAATCTTTGTATCACCCTTTTCTTTTTTTGCATACTGTGTATTATTAGATCAAAGAAACTAGTGAAAAAAACAGGCTAAATTTTGTATTCAGGCCAAATAAGTCTTTATTTTTCAAGACCAGCAAGGTCGAATAGGAATTAAGTTGACTCATCCTTATTAATTTCAATGTATATAAACAGCAACACTGCACAGTAAAGTTCATTTGAAATTTTACTTAATTGTTGGCTCTGAATATTCCAGAGTGGATTCGTCCCATATTATATTTTAATTGTAATTGAGATTAAAATTGGATTGGACTAGATTCAATCTATGCGCAATTGAAATTAATGAATTTGGCTAATGAAATATTTATAGGTGACCTTTCCCTGAATTGATTTTAAAAAGCCTGTTTTGTTTAAAATATCTTTGATATTTACTGTCTGAGGTTAGATTTAAATTATTCCTTTCCATAAGAAAGCTAACCAGATATCCGTTACTCCCGTAGACTGGCAAAAAATCAGCCATATTGCAGTTTTCTCCTGCCAAACATACTTAGTGCTTCTTGTCAGGTATACATGTGCCTTTTCCAAAAGTTAAAAGACCTACAGAAAATCATTAATGCACTTGTTTGTATGTGAATAATTTATTCTCATCTTGGTCCACCCACCAATTCTACTGACATTTAAACGTGATCCAGTCTTAGGCACATTGTCTTTAATATTAAAGCAGTGTGAAACTAGGACACAGGCCTGTGCTGCATTAATGAATTTCTTATCAAATTGAAGTATGTTACCATTGTCAGAATTAGCAATGCAGAAATGCTAATATGATTCTCCATGGATTACAGTGGCATATTCCACTTTGTTAAGAGTTCTACTGTAATGATGACTATTATGAAACCTTGGTTGCAAAATACTGACCTAGCAACTCTGTAAACTTTGAAATAACTTGTGTTCTTATCTCTACTTCAACAGATGTGAAACTAATCAGATAGAAAAATGCATTAAATCTCCCTCAATGTACTTTAAAATGTTGAGATGACATAAAATGATAGCATTTATTGAAGTCAGAATCCTCCGTGTTCTCCTCATGTAATTAGTCCAAAGCTGTCTGAGGGACCATTCATTTTAAGAAATGTTAAAGACATGGCCTTTATAAACTTCTCTTTCCTTTCCCTCCTGCTGTTAAAAATTTCATACTACCTGGATGTATAGAAGCAGAATAGCATCTGTGAGATACATCAAGTCAATCAATTTCCTGTCCACCTGTGCATGAGTAGAAACTACCCTGCAGTGTTGGACAGTTTGGGTGTTGTACTTCAAGAAAGATGTGGACAGAGCGGTTTTAGAAGTAAACAGGAAGAATGATCAGGTCGAAACAACCTGACCAGAAGATTGAGAAAAAAATCTCTGTTTAGCTCAGAGAAGACTGAGGGGAGGCAAAGCAAGTCTTCAAATATATAAAAGGCAATGATAAAAACATAGGCAATGTTTTAATCTCCATAACAACTCTGAAAATGGAAAGATAAGTTTAGAGGCTTTAAAAAGCAGCTAGGATAGGCAGACAAGAATTGAGAGGAAAATACAACTTTCTAATGGCAAGGACAGTTAATGAGGCAGATTGCGTGAAAATATTGTAGAATTACCACCCTTGAATGTTTTCAGAACACTCTAAGCAAATATCTATCAAGAATAAAGTAAATCTGTTTGGGTCTTGCCTCATGCCTAAAAGACCAAGCGGATGAAACCTCTCAATTTCCTCCTGTCCTACTTTTTATAATTTCACAAACTCATCTGGTTTTCTTTTGAAAAGCCAAGTATCTACAGCAGCTATTTTTAAGACCAACAGTTTGCTTTTCTACAAAGTATAAGAGACCAACATTAGCAACCTCTCCAACCAACACACTCGCTGGTTCACAGGAGGACACAGTACATCCAGGATTAAACCATTCAATTGTATGAGGTATTCTGATGTTTTACTGAGAGAAATTCTGTACCATTAACAGGATCAGTTGATGTATCAGTTCAACTTTGGGAACATGGCCAAAAAAAGCAAAAAGAAAAAGTAACAGATTGGCGTGCAGAAGCAGAATCATAAAATCATAGAATATCCCATGTTGGAAAGGACCCATAAGGATCAGCGAGTCCAACTCCTGGTTCCACACAGGATCACCCAAAACACAGATATATGACTAAGAGCATTGCCCAAACTCGCCTTGAAATCTGAGAGCTTGATGGTGTGACCTCTGCCCTGTGGAATCTGTTCCAGGGTCCAACCGCCCTCTGGTGCAGACCTTGTCCCTAACCCCCAGCTGCCCCTCCCCTGACACAGCTCCATGCCATTCCCTCAGGCCCTGTTGCTGTCACAGAGGGCAGAGCTCAGCGCTGCTGTCATTCCTCATGTGCCTTCCCATCTAGATCTTCATAAATCTCCTTTGGATGCCCTCTGAAAGTTTTTGTGCCCTTTTTCTACTGTGGCGTCCAAAATGGCACACCTTACTCAAGGCAAGGCCACACCAGCGTGGGATAATCCCTTCCTTCAACCAGCGAGCAGTGTCATGCTTGATGAACCCCAAAGACAGAAAGTCTTTGCTTTTTCAAATTTGCTTTCTAAGGACCTAACACTTAACAGCTTTGGAGACTTGGTCAAAAGGTTAGATGGATTTAAATATTGGTGAACCATTCACTGACAATGATTTTGCCAGCTGCAAGTTACACATTGCTAAGAAACATGAATATGAAAGAAAAAAAGGCCCCTGTTAAGCCTTTAAGTATCCATTTATATGCCTCCTGCAGTTTTTCTCTCAATTTTCTTCTTTTATGAGTAATGTGCAGATAATCATTGGTCCAAATATCTCTAAATATAACACACTTTAAAATTACATGTCATAATAAGGCATCTCAATTAATTCTTGGCTAGTAGAAATATAGAGCTCACAATAAAAACGTAGAAGCTAAACCAGAAGAAGCAAAACAAAAATAATTATGCCTAGTTTTTAGATTAAGAAGAATAAAAATTAAGCACTGTGGACCAACCAGCATAGAATTGAATAAATTTAAATAAACACAAAGCCCAGCACCTGTTCTGCACGACAGTTTTTCCCCGTAATGTGTAACTAGGGCTTGTACTTCTCCAGCATGGGGATCTCCAAATTCAAACATAGCAAACAGTGGAAGTGCTAACTTTCTAACCCACTTCCTTATTTTATTATTTCTTCTCAGAGGTGCATTTCACTGTGATTTGGGAGCTCCCTGTCTCATTTTTTCTGTTCTCTTTCCAACCGAACAGATAATAGGAAGGAAGAAGAAACCTCACTTAGAGGACAATGAGAGGCTTGCATGCAGAAATCTGACAATCAACTTTGACACAAAATGGAAGCCAGATTTTTTCAAATTCCATAGCTAAAAGCACCATTTATTGTAATTAAACATTTAAATAATAGGGAAGATTGCTAGATTTTGTAGCACGTTGGATCAATGAGTGGGAACTACGACTTCAGGCTAGATTACAAAGGCTCCTCAACACAGAGCTGCATACTCAATAACCTGGGACTCCTAAGATCAAGTCAGGAAGGAGGGGACTTCAGAGCTTCCTGCCCCAAAGCCAGAGATGAGACTACAGGAGCTCTTTCTTAAGCTTCTCAGGCCTCAACCTCCCTGCCCGTGGGAAGCAAGCTAGAAGTCTTGAAATCACTGACTCTGAGACAACGTGCATAGCACAGCATTCTGAAAATGGGAAAACCCAAAGGGTTCTCATGTTTATGTTTGGCTAAAAGTTTATAGAAGCTTGGGTTTCAATAAATTGGTGTCTTTGAAGATTAATACTTTGTCTAGAAGTTCCTGCTCATCTCTGAATACACTAACCTTCTGAGCCTTCTAAGCACACACAGATGTCCACTTGAGAACTTGGCCACTTACTCAGTAATCAAAACACAAATGACAAACACACACAAAAAACAATTTTCTAATATTATGTTTCTTTCTAGATGCACAGCCCTACTACAGCAGTCACTGGATGGACAGAAGCAAACATGAAGAAATTAGGATATAGCAGAACAATATACCCACTGCTATTACTTTATTTCTGGTTTTCAGTTGCTAACCAGTAGGTTTTAGTCCATCGTAATTACACAGAGACAACACAGGAATTTTAACTTCATTAAAAAGCATTATTTGTATTCCTTGTGTTTGAACAGATACTGACAGCCTTCATACTGCTTAAGAGTCCTCTTTTTGCCTTTCCTTTGTAAATCCTAAAACACATTATCATGTGGATTTGTTATTTTATTAATATATGCTGGAACTTACACACAGTCCAACATATTAAGTGAGATAAGAGAGTAAAGGGAGCTGATGCTTAAGTTTCAGTGACCACTTGCACAAATTTAACTTCCAGAGTTGCTGAGTGCATGGTGACTTCAGGTGGAATTCTAAATGCTCTACACTTCTAGAAGTGAGGTCTTTAACTTCTTTTCCCTAATTTTCCATTTTGCAAAACATAAATGATCACTTGCTGTCCACTAAAATCACACTATACAATTATGCAGCATTTCTTTTAGCCTTACTAAAGCACAGACTGTACAGCAATATCATTAACTTTTATTATTTTTCAGAGAAACATAATGTTCACACTCAGAAAATTATTTTACTTTAGAGACCGCATTTTCTACATGAATTCTGAATCTTTAAGAAGATAAAATTAGGAAAATTCTTTTGGAAGTTACAGATAATTCTTTTTACCTATTCCTATTGAATTGTCACTTCACTAAGTCTACTTTGGGGCTAATGCATATCTGAAAGTCCCAGCTCTGACAGACATCTGTTTCCCTAAATAGTGAGAGACAAAATAACTAAATAGAACTAAGATAAAGCAGTAGCATTGTAACTTTCCAGATGATTTATAAAGGCACAAATTCTGTGATTCTGTGAACTTATAGAAGTGGAAAAGAAAGCAGAGGTTGTAGACAAGCAAAAACATTTGAATTATTCTGCTGCTCATATTCAGAAGTGTTGTGAATAAGCTGATCTTTTACAAGCTCCTTAATTTGCATGTATGCATGGATAAATATAAATATATATTTGCACTCACATGGATAAAGTATCTGGATAATATTATGTGAAGATTAAATACTGACCAAGAGCCACATTCTTCATTATCAATGTCCTTTGCCATGTGTTTTAACAACAGTACTTTGCTGTGCCTACAGAATCATGCCATTAAGAATTCTGAGCTAAGAACTCTTTTGTGTTCCAATGTTGCACTGAAATCTTAAAAAGTGAAATAACCTGATCAATAGAAGAGGAGAATTTCATAAAGAAGAAAGATCTGTCTTTTTCCTGCATGGCTGCAAGGTTCTCCAATGGTCTGCATGAAGGTGCCACTCAACGGCATGCAAAAGCTAAGAGCGGGTCTAACTGTACACCTCAAATCCTCATGCAGACCCATCCTCTTGTATGCTAGAACACTCTTCCTGCAGTTACAAAATCCATATAGGTAAGGGGAAGATATTAAGGCTTCGGGCTCAAGACACTCCCATTTACCTCCTACCAGCAGTGCAATGTGGCATCTTAGGTTAAGAGCTGAATTTACGTGAAAAGCTGTAATATTCAAGAGATCATACTCAATGTTATGAAAGTGTAGCATCAATGAAATTCATCAAAGAAACTGTTGCATCAATGAAATTTCTTGTTTTCTCAGATAGTGAAGGCAGTCTGAGAAAAATGAAAATGGTGACTGAGATGACTGAGTTCTGACTTGCTAAATTCAAGGAACCTTGACTAAGGAATAGAGAAAGATGAGGGAGTAAGATCATGAGTGTTATGACAGTTTGACAGCTTTATGATTTCATAAGTGACAGAGAGTTGCATAGCAGTGGTGATGGAACCTTCAAATTCCATTACTTCCCTTGAAATATTATTTGCTTTTCAAAGTAACTAATATTTAATACACAGTTTCTTTATTTGCTATGGAGTCCACTGAAATATTGATTCCCTTTCTGTGGCAGCTGTGTATTTTGTGGCCACCAATATTAACATTTTTCAATTGAAAAGACCAAGTGAAATAGAAATTTATCTTATTCCTGACAAACATGAAACATCCTGAAACAAGTAACGTCTTACAACAAAATAGCTTCAAGAACAGAGATTTATTTCTATGGACTTCATTGATTTCTCATTTATAAAGATGGAAAAAGACTCAAATCTTTCTTCCTTGAGTTCTGGATCAAGCAATTCATATGAATGCTTCAGCCATACTTCACACAGTATTTACACACACAAGTTTCAATATGTATAAGGAAATTTAAAAGAAAGCAACTGCTCCATTTTATTTTCATTCCCATGCTTAAGCCTGCCTGTTTGCTTCTCAGTGTAACAGATAATTGTAGGTAAAGCACCAGTGTCATTTCCAGTGATGCAATTTTCTACTTAAAAATTTAATTCCCATAGAATTATTGTGGAAGATAAAAAAATAAAATACATAGGTTGCTCTAAAAGTAATGCCCCCTTTTTATTTCCTTGAAGGCTACTGCAGATACAGAGAGCGTAACATTATTTGATAGTGTTTTGTAGCTGAGAATTTGCTCTATTTTTCAATGAAGTCACTATGACTATGCTTTTTTGCCACTGATGAACAAGAGCCTGCATGTCATGAAAATCTGCACCAGTAAAAGTGATCCATACCTACTGCTGAAATACACCACTCAGTGCATCACTATGCTTACAAGCACTGTCTATCTCCATAAATGTTCAGCAGTCATTGATTAATGTCAGTGAATGCCATTTTTTGCACATAGAGAATATTGGCGGGAAGGTGCAAACTCTACTGCCATACAATCAACGGCAATCTCTGATATCATGGGCCAACATAACAATATGGGAGGCACTTCTTTCAGAGCATCCCTCATACCATTTTACAGGATCTGAATCCAATGACATTCATGAACAAAGACAGACCTGTGAGCTATTTCTACCACTGACTGCTGTTTAACATCATGGAATTAATTAGGTCAAACCAATAATCAATGTACCCCATCTATCCCATTAACACCAACAGTCTGTGGTTTGTTGTGGAAGACAATACATATAATTTAAAATGAAAGCATTTCACTGCACATAGGAAAAATATTGCAGAGACAAGGTGTACGTTCATGGTATGCTTAAATGAAAGTTAAGCTGGTATTAACCACACCTGTTAAGTTTCTTGGTACTCCTTCCTAGTTTCCAGGTGGTATTACTGCTGTCCATAAAAAGGATCATGCACTTAGCTGAGCTGTTAATACTTAAGAACTGGTCTAGCATATCTGAAAAAATTGGGGTAAACTGCTTTTTAATTTAAGTGACACGTGAGAAGGATTTAATTTTAAAATCCTTATTCAATTCTCCACAACGCTAGTGTAAATTCACAATTGCACTGTCAGCCAAGTTATTTCAGATTCATACTTGCTTAACAGTGATGAGAATCCAGTCTCGTAGTTTGAATTCAGTTACGAATCAGACACGGAGCTGTGTGCGGTTTTTCATTACTAGAGAATTAAATTACGGCAGACTTTCTACAGTTAAGTGTCTGTTTCAGACTGTTGACAGAACATGGTATAAAAACACTCAGTCTCTATCCAGTTTTCTTCCATTTTAGTTCAAAATATATGTATTATTCAAAGCAAAAGTTTAATTGAAGCCAGTGGAATGCAGAAGAGAGATAGTTACTTACTGACATCAATATGTAAAGCTTAGTCACTACAATGTATAATAGAAAGGAAAACTGTACTGTCATGTACAAGGAAGGTAAATGAGCAAAGACTCCAAAATACTTATTAATAGGGATTAGGGCCTGCAGCAAAGTATAATCTTTGCTCTGCGGGTCCAGCATGCTCCCTGCTGTGCTGCAGATGTTCCATCAGCATCTTAACACAAACTGTAGCCATTACGATTCAGCATCACAGCGTGGAGCCATCTAATAGGCATATTTGTCCTTCATTCGGCAGCTAAAGGGTTAAAAACTCTTCATATCCAGGAGCTCCCCCATTGTTCTCAGAGAAGAATAAAAATGAAGGAGCAACACATCTTCCTGCCTGACGAATTTTCTCATTTACCAAAGCATCGGTTTATTCAAACAGCACTAAGAACTGCAATCTCATTATTTTGTTTCGCTCATTTCTACCAAACACAGCACACGCTCAGATGGTTCTTTTTCTTTTTTTGCATGTTTGGCTCTACAATCTTGTGCATAGCTTTCAGCCTAGCAAAACTACAACATCTGTGTAGGTCTGTGATGCAAATGTACCTTACCCATTATCCTATGCCTGTTAGTTCAAAAGAATTGATACCAGTGAATAGGATCTCTTTTTCTTTTTTTCTTTTTCTTTTTCTTTTTTTTTTTTCCTAACATTTTGCAATAGCAAAATACCATGGAATATACCTTGTTACAAAGGATGATTACACAATTTCTATTCAATTCTAATCTAATAAGATCACAAATATATACGCATCCAATGAATCCAAATAAGAGACAAAACATTTCAGCTACACCATTCACTATGGCTAACAGATGCAACATTTTGACAGCTAATCACCTTGGCCTTTCTCCTCTGTATCCACCCAGGTTTCATGCTGACCTATTAATTTCAATTGCTTGCTGGACTCCCATTTAATGGTTCCATTAATACAATAAGGTGCTGCTTTTCTTTGCATAATCAAAAACTTCAGTAAGCAAATTAACTCTTTTAACTTCATACAGCACAAGATTTCTGTTACAATTGTTCTAAACATTTCAATTTTTCATTAATAACACCCTCTCTAAATTATTTTTAATCTAAGACATATGCCTTTCAACAGATCTATGGATATTTCACCTGCTCCCAACCTTGCCATATCTGAATTCACATTCACTCTCCAAGATGCACATTCTTAATAAAAATAACAATCCTAACCCTGTGAGATGCTGAGTGTTTCAGGAGATGCTGAACCTCTTACCAGCTTACTCAACTTGCGCTCTCTCTTGTCAGGAGCCATTTATTCTCCTCAGGGATCAGGTTCTTTGTTTCCTGTACGTCTGCTGGTTTTAGAACTATAATTAATGCTACAGCACTAAACTTTACATTGCTTTATAACTCCCTCCCAAAAGAAAAAAAAAAAAAAAGAAAATCATCCAAAAAAAATCTTGTGGCCTTCTAGAATAAAGAGTATTGATAACGCAATTCCTGATTAATCCTAATCCTTCTTCTGTTCAGACAGTTTATATACTTTTTTTTCCTACCTGAACTACTGATTACTCTGCACATTCTCACTTCTCTGGAAGTGAGAAGTTCAAAAACTTAAATCAGAAACTGAACTATTACTGTACTTACACAGAGTAAAAAGAAGTGAACTGAACTTTCACATCAACAGAATGATAATAAAGGCCATTCCCTGGCCATTTTATAACAAGTTCAAAAGAGACGAATAGGCAATGACAGTAGATCTGCACAAATTCAGAATTCCCTTACAAGAAATTCTGACATTTCAAAGAATGTTTCATTCTTGTTAAGCTCAAAGGGAAACCTTCAGCACTTTCTTAACCAGAATAAGGATCCAGATTTTCAGGTTCATATCAGGAAAACTATAGACTGGGGAATTTCAAGTCAAGTCTGTAAGATCAGGTTTTTCCTTTTTGTTAAGGGAGCCAAGTCTGAAGACTCCATGCACTTGAATCAACCAGAGGCAATCTGGAAATGCATAAACCATCAATTTGAGTAAAGATGCTTCTGCACCTGCTGGGGCTCATGTGCTTCACTGCATCAGTAAAGCATGCACTCCTATGTTTTCTCCTGCGCTTCCCAGCCCGTATTTCTAGCTCAGATCTGCTCAGCTATGTTTTAACAGCTTTCTAGCAAAAGAATCAGCTTTCTGTGGTTCACACACTTAAAACCAGCAGAATTTTGGGAGCAGGCACAACAAAGCCTACAACTTCCAAGCAGTGTAACAGTGCTCTTAGCTAGCATTGTTAAACCTGTATATGTGATGCTCTAACTTCAGGAACTCAGAGTGCTAGCATGAAACTTCATACTGCTGCTACAGAATGGCTTTTCCTGGGAGTGGTCGGGAAGCAACAGTAATTTAAATGCCACTAGGAATGGGGTATTTGTTTTTCTACAACTGAATTTACATTCTATATTACCAGACATTTGTCACGCACTTAATGTTGGAAGATTCTGAATCTAGTTCCTTCGGGGAAAAAAAAAAAAAAGAGCTAAGTACATAGCAGATGGCTGCAGGAGAAAGGACAGTTCAAGAATGGAGAGAACAACATATCTGAAATGAGATGTACAGGCACTTGATTTATTGGAAGGTATCCCTTTCTACAGCAAGGGAGTTGGATCTTTAAGGTCCTTCCCAACTCAAATCATTACATGATTGTGATTCTTCATGACTCAGCTCATCTAGTTGAGAAACTTCGATTAACTTGATTTTTCCTAGAATACAAGAGCCAAGATCCATACAATGTCTTCACATCCAATTTCACAGCCCTTTAAGATACTACATAGCAAACAAAACCTTCAAAGTGAAATTTAACCTTCTAAGATATCATCTTAAACTGTTAGAAGACAAAAGCCAACTTTCACCTGATTTGACAAAGTTATTGTCAGGTATCATTTAGTTCACAGAAATCCCTGGACTAGTAGCTTTGAAGAGCAAGCAACTCTTAGCAACAAGGTGGACACAGGACAGAAATTGCAGCAAGAACTGATGCACGCAGCATCGCTGATTTATTTCATTATGCATCAGAGTCAGACTGAATTCAGTAGAAACTGGACAACTTGAGCCTAGTTGATGTGAGCACTAATACACTAGCAGTGGACTTTGCTTCAGCTGCTGAGCAGCTCTAAGATGGTAACATGCCTTAATCACTTTTACAGCAGCTGGAGAGAAGCCAGGAATCTACTGATAAAGGGCTACAAGTTACTTAATGTACCCATTAAATATGTCTTATTGTTAGCAGTACCAAAGATTAATGACTAAAATGAAAGTGAAAGAAGTATCACTGATAGGTGACAGTTTTACTTAATCAAAGAGCCTCTTGAGCCTGTCAATGTACGCCAGGGTCAAAGGGATTAATTTTTTTTCCTAGATCAGGATTTTTTCAGACAGATCTTTTTTCCTGTGCTGGTTTAGAGACTGCCTATATTTACACTATACAAATACACTGTACACTGTATGGACAAGAAGGGCAAAGGTCCCACAGTAGTGACTGGCTTTCACTACTCACAAGTCACTACTCACAAGTTTCCTTACAGGTTTTGTATTATTTTATTATATATATATATATAGTATTATATATTTTTATATAATATAAACTATTTATATATTTTATATATTAATATATTTATATATATTAATATTATATATAAAATATGTATAAATATATATTTATATACTATATTTATATATAGTATTTTATATATATTATATATTTATATCATATATATATATAATAAATTTATATTTATATATTTCAGGTAATAAACCTAAGGGAAGACCATAGTATCCTTCTGCAATCAATGGCAATAAGTATATGCGTTTACATTTAATTCACATTTAGGCTCCTCACATCTTGAAAGCACTAAATTGTACCACATAGAGGTCTCCAATTACCCATTGACTGAAAGGTAAGAATAGGCTTTTCTCATTGCAGCACTTCAGCTAGGTGCTTAAGTTAGACTGGATGAAAGATACGGCTCAGTGGAGTACCCAGCAGAGCTGGGAACTCGAGTCCCAGTGCAATATAAACCCATTAGCTGAGGGTCTGACCCTTCACAGTCTGTAAAATGGGAGCAATTGTACTTCCTTATTTTACAGAGCTATTAGAGCTCCTATTAAAAAAAAAAATAATAATAAAAAATTAAAATAGTCCACAAACATAACTTAAAATCACTAAATATGTGTGTTTCTCTGGAAGTAATGCCTCTTATTTATTTCCATTGAAACTACAACAGACACAGCACAGTAACACGGATTAAGCAAGTTCTCAGCTAAAAGGCACTATTTTTCAACAGTTACAACCATTAGCCATGCACTTTTGCTAGCAATGAACAAGAGCCTGCATTTGCACTAATAAAAATCTGTACCAGTGAAGGTGACACTCATTGTTACTGCTGCTGAAACGCTCCACCCACCAACCTCAGTGTGCTTTCATCTGCTGTCTGGTTTTCATAAATGTTCACCAAGTGTCAATGAATGTCAATGGGTGCCATTTTTTTTCTGCACGGAGGAATTCAATGACACTTTTGTTTCATACACACTTCCATGTCAGATGTCATTTTGTCAGACTGCCCCTCTGCTGCCATATGTTGCGCAGCAACAAATGTAACAGGATATTGGTGGGAAGATTCAGCCTCTCCTGCCACAACACCAACATCTGCCTCTGACACTGTGGGTCAACGTAATAAAATAGGAGGCATTACTTCCAGAGCACCCCTCATATTATGAGCAAATATCACAAGTTTAAAAGTACTCAAAGTAAAGGATTTTGCTGTAGCTAACTCTCAAATATTCATTTATTCTTATGCTGCACACAGCATTCAGGTGAGTACCTGAAGTACCTCTAAGAAACAAGATATTTATAGTGGAAGAAAGTTTCTATTGAAAATAAAATAAAAAAAAAAAAGAAAAAAGAAAAAAAAATGATTTACTTGAAAAATAATTTAAGTCTTTGAAAAAGAATATGGTTAACATTTATGAGGCACCGATGATGTAGATAAGTGCTCAAGTATTTCAAAAGAACAGACTACTTGCATAAAGGCTTTATTAGCAACCTGCTCTCCATTACAGAGTTATTGACTTCTTACACGTATAGCATATTCTTTGTCTCATAGCTAAATTTAATCAGACACAAAGGGCACAAGCCCATACTATGGGTCACTGCTTGAAATTCCCCACGCCAGTAGGTGAGGAAAACTATTGGAAATACGTATCAGGTTGTCTTCACAAAAAAAGAACTCAAAAGTCCTTTACAAATACAACACTTTTTCTCAGTATCCAAGCATATGTAGTTTGGTTTAACTAACTATATTTTACAGTTCCCTTGACAGTACTATTGTATGCACTATGACAGATTAAAACTACTTACGCTGCTAAATTGCTATGTCAAACATTGCAAAGATTATTCCAAATTAAGAGTTCAGCAAGTGCCCCCTTTTTTCTTTTCTCTTAGATGGCTGAGGAGGAAGAAAAAAAAAAAGGCATTTTTACATGTTTTCCAAAGAGCACCTAGTTTTTAAAGCATTTGCTTTTCGTGGAAAGATAAAATCTTCACTGTTAAACTGAGAATATGTCATTTAAGTTAAAATGCACTTACTAATTTGGAAAAATACCTATTCGTGGTCCATCTTTACATTCTGAAGCATTTTTAAGCCAGTCTAAGAAACAGCAGCTGAATAGCACAGAAACTTCATAACTAGAGCACGTTACACCTGGGAAAAGTTCCTTGATGAGCAAAGCTAACTGTTAAATGGGAAAGAGAAATCCCATTGATTATGGTCATGAGTCCAAGTCACGCTTAATTAAATCAATGGAGAATTTTAAAGAGAAAAAAAATGAGAACAAAATAGTGTCCAATCTTAAGTTATGGAAATGTTGTCTAATTGGTATCTGTCTTATGGCACTACAACAACATATAGTTTTGAGCTTATAAATATTATTCCTCATTATCAGCCCTGGGTATTGAGCAAGGCATGGTTCTCTCTCTTCTGCCTCTACAGAATTTTACTATCACTGACAGCATTGATCAATTGTTCAACTTTTCTTTGATGGCTATTTTAAATTATCTGAAAACTATGGACTGAACAAGAAACAGAGGCAACAATTCTACCTGTAGCTTGCCCACTGATTTTTTTACTTACATATCACCCAATTGGTTTCAACTGGAGTTAAAGAAGTAGTAAAATCTCAAAATATTTGTATTTAATCCCTGCCTCCCACCCCCCACCCCCATAAATCACAAGGGCTTTCAGAAGTTGAGCAAGCTGCTGGGACTAGAAAGCCATCCAGCAGCTCTTGGAGAGGGGCAGTACTAGAAGCAAATGACAAAACCATAGAAAAAGAAGTATACTACCTGCTTACTGCTCATGTACAGACTTCATTCCTCTCATAGTTTATTCTTCCAATATAAGAGATCTTTGACATCAATACCTCTGTAAACAAAGACAAGACTATTGTCTTCTCTGAAGAGATCATACATTCACAACTGCTGCTACAAAAATCCATTCACCACTCCTGAAATACTTTTTAAATTGAGATTTTCTGCCATTTTTTGAAAAGTTTATCCCTTAATTCTGTTCAAATTACACAAGTAGAAATGAATTCCAATGTAAAAATTCACAACTTTCATGACAAATCAGTGACTGGGATTTAAAGCCCGCTGCGATTTCTTACCCAGAGGCCCAGCACAATCTGGATACTTAAAAAACACAGTCCAAAATTTTACTGGGACTCACTGTAAGGAAGTAGGCAGCACAGTTGAACTCAGTTTTAAAATGGTCACCTATTCTCAGAAGCAGTACTGTCTATTAGACATCAGGGAAACAATCCAACTCTACTGAGCAAAACTAAATGCTGCTATTTGATGACACATTCCCTGTTTTTACTTTCTCAACACAAATTGCTACTCAGACATGCTAGCAATGAAGATGTCAGACTGGTGTTAATAACTTGGCACTCATCTCTAATACAGTACTGTGCAGATTGTGCTCTTTAATGAATCCCCACTGGTGTTAGAAAAAGTTCTAAACAGAAATAAAGATGGTATTTCATCCTGATAAAAGGGTTCCCTTGAAGTTACAGACAGATGTCTGTGGTACACACACAGCTATGGAAAGGAACAGAGGCAATTTGTCTTTGTTAATATCTTTCTTCTCCTGATTTTCTTCATGTAGAGAACTGCATATAATAAAATCCACAGCTATTGTAGAAAACCAAAATCAAGGAATGTAACCAAAACACGTCACAGTAGAACATTACAAAAACAAGAGTTCATTAACTAACAACAGCACTACTGCACTCCTGTGTAATTTTTCAGAAATTAATAAAGTTCAGCTTTCAAGCTGGTTTCAGTCAGCCTAATCTATGTGGTAACAGGTACATGAGAGCTCTTTTTAAATGGGTTCATTATATATATCATAACAGACCTTTAATATATATAGCCATACATTGCTTTCCATTTTAATTAAATTGACGTCTTCATGACTTGGAGGTGAAATATCTACATAGTCTTTTCTTTTCCTCATTCCAGGCTCCTGAAATTTGAATATCACAAGAACTGAATGGCACAAAGATAAGTATTAGACATTTTGATAATGCTATTGGGAACAGCAATGGTGGCAATAATTTTAATAACAACTCAAAAAAGCTCAATTTTCAAGAAATATTCATGGATTTGTCCTACTCAAATCCAGAGCCAAAGAAAGACCACATTCATTTTTTTTACAAAGTCAGTTATGAAACCTCAGTTGGCTGGAATAACTTAATACAAAAATCAGTGTTCAGTACAGATGCTGTGGGCTTTTTTTCAACATAAAATAGATCTGCTTTACATGGTGAATTCTGTCTGAATACACACATGGTGCTTTCCTTTACATCATTCGTCTTTTCTTAAAAACATTTGGAAATGAATAAAGCTGAAGATATTATATCTCTTTTATAACTAAGTATTCCTTTGTTCTCCTTCTAGAGAAATCTAAATTTTGGAGAAATCTAAATTACTCCTGAATAGAGCTCAAATTAAAACTACATCCTCATGGAACAGCAATCTTTAAATGTCAGTGTACACAAACAAAAGAAGAGGGAAAATGCCAGGGTCTTGATGTACATCTGAAATCTATTGGCATTTTCATTTCAACCTTCCATAGTATACCACTTACACTGAAAGGTACATTAAAGACTTTGAGTTGTTCATTGTTTAGTAAACTGAAAACATAACACAGACTATAAGACTGTGTTTCATTAAGAATGACTTCTTACCCAAATTCAAAGTGTTTCATGGAGTTATGTTATGAATAAACTCTCACTGGTAACTCCAGCCTGGAGTTACTGGAAGTTCTCACAACTTCTACACTGCTCCCCACAGAGCTGAGAGGTTCCATTTCTAGAGCTGAATGGCACCATCTGTGATTTACCAATTTATTTTTTTTTTCCTGAAAGATGCCTACAAGAAGTTTGTGCAGTGCTGAGGTTTCAGAATTGCAGCTGGGATGGAAATCCTTCCATGATGTTCATGACTGAACTGACTAACTTCAGCTGCATTCTATCATAGATCTTAGGATCCCATCTCCTCTCATGGAGCAGGAAACCCATAAAACCAGTAGGAGCAGGTGGGAGGCCCAAATCTACCACCTCATCAATTTGCAATAGTTTGCATTCCCAGCTTCATAATGCCTGAGCATAAAGCAAGAAAAGGCAAAAAAAAAAGACTGGGAAACTGAATACACAGTTCAAATCTCTCCAATTCGGACATCCCTTCAAGATAAAACATGAGCACTCCACAACACAGTATTCTTTGTACTCAATCAGTAGACTGTGTTCCAAACACCACTGGAATATCTCTTTGTTTTTAAATATATTCAGTATGAAAGAAAACATCCATCTCTGATCTTCCAATTTCTGAATAAATTTGAAGACCATCATCTAATGAAGTGTAATAGAAAGATTGATCATGACACTTATAGCCATGCTGGCTGTTCCTGGAACAAGGGACATTGTACAGAAAGCCTACGGCTACAGGACACCTATATAAATTTACAGGTCAATAATTTAGCAAATACTCATAATTCAACATGCTGAGATGATTTAGAACGCTAAAACTTCAGACATTTTTTTGCAACTACTCTACAATGCAGAAATGAAAAATTAGGAACGTGGGTTGCTCCAAAAGTAATGATACCTATTTCCATGTAAACTACAATAGAAACAAAGAGCACCAAAACACTTGCTACTGCTTTGTGTCCGAGAATATGCTCTATTTTTCAATATAGTCACCATCACCAGCTATGCATGTTTTTTCCCATAAAATAAAATAGGAGGCATTATTTTCAGAGCAGCCCTCATTTCTGAGTTCTTCTGGCTGCCTCTCTGGTACTCTATGAGAGCAGTGCCAAAAGTCACTCACCTGTACACCAGAAAGTGACACAAAACCACTCAGACTTTAAAAGCAATTCTAATTGAAGAAACTAACCACCAAGGTAATGTTATTTTTTCTGAAAATAAATAGATGGGAAAAAAATAAATAAATAAATAAAAAGGTAAGATATAACGCACTTCAAAAAGTTTAAGTCTTTGAGATTCCCACAGCTACTCAAAATTGGAGAAATCTCAAATTAAGTATTTAATAGTTGACTGAATTAACCTAGATTACATCCCCTAATGGCATAATGAAGGGAAACACATACAAGCATTGAAGATCACAAAGGACAGTGAGTTCTTAATATAAAGAAACTAGGCAATATAAAGAGAAGTATAAGAATCTTTGAGACATAGAAAATTGGTTTGTACTTGAAATAATGCTTTGAATACAGAAAGAAAAAGAGAGAGTACCAGTTCTTCCCCCGAAGGCCTTAAAAGCAAATAAATACAAGGGTCTGAAAACGTTTATGCTTTCTTAAGTTAAAGGATGAAAAATAAATTTAATTAGTAAAATGCAATTTTATTCCATTTGGAGTCATTTTCCAATACATTAACTTTCTCATTACAATTCAGTTTTGTTTTGCTAAACAAAAGGAACCTCTTCAACCCCTGTAGCACGAAGAATAACACAGAAGATGAGTTGTGCCCCAAATTACTGCAAATAATGGAAAGCAAGTAGCACCAAAAAGACATTCTTGGGAAGACATGCCCAATCTAGCTGATTAGGCCGCCAGCACAGTGAGCAGCATCATTCCCAAATGAAAAAAAAACAAAAACACAACAGATTTGGAAGACTAAGTGCTAGAAAGGAAGTTCAAGCAGCCACTATATCTTTGTTCCCGTCCCTCCTTTTTCTCTCTTCCGTATTCCCACTCCCTTGTGACTGCTCATTCTCACCAACATCACATTACACAAACATCACAGGTTGTGATTAAATCCAGCACTTTGTTCTTCTACTTAATTTTGCAATTTAAGATACACTGTTCTGTCAGTGCAAAGGGTCATATAACTGTACGCATAAATGAAGCTATTTCAGTTCACTTCATCTACCTCTAATGGAAATGGATACATTAAAAAAATAATGTTTTTATACATGGTTTTGCACGAATTGCTTATGTATCAGCTTACGTTGTGCCAGTACAATTACCATGGTTTGAGTTTTCATTTAAATTATCAGAACTTCAAGTCAGAAGCCACCTCAGTATGGTCTTGTTAATCTTTTAATACTACAGGAATACGACTTGGTGAAGCATTGTAATACTACTGGAACAGAAGCAAAATTGAAAGACAAATATTTATGAAAAAATAGGACCAAGTAGGCTATCAATAATCTGTGTCAATAGGAGAGGTGGAAAGGAAGGTTGATTACTGATGGAACTTCTAAAACTCATGTTGTTTGTTCTTCTTGCTCTAACCCAGCCAGTTCAGCAAGAGAAGCTGTAACTTTATTCAACTACAGACATCTAAGAAACTGTTCTTTGTCCTATCCGTGAAGAAATACAAAACCTCACTTACAGAATAAATCTGTGAGCCCTGAAGACCACAGCAGTGACTCTTTTCTGTCTCTGAATCACTATACTGCTGATCAGTTACTGTAAGTTCTTAACAAAATCATCAATAACTTCATGCAGTGCTCAGAGGAAAAGGACTTTTGGCTTTTAAGGAAAGTCATTCCCTCTTATCTTCAGTTTTTACAGGTCTTAGTCAACAAAGTGAGTTACAGTGGTGCAGAGTTCTCATCTATAGAGAAAAAAAAAATATATGAAATGAACAGATATATAAAAACTTAAAATAGACAAGAATAATTAAAAAAATGAAAAAGTTCTGCTTCCAAGTCAAAATAACCCTCAAGCTAAACACAATTTGGGAACAATTACAGTGAATTTAACTTAATTATGCTAATTGTTTAGATAACTGATCATGAGAAGAGTATGGCTGGCATCTATGGAACAGAACACATCTAGCAGGAGACAGATGAAAAGCTTGTTTGCCCTGGGGAGCAGGGAGAAAGAGAGGCAAATTACTGGCTGCAAAGCACAGCAACACTTCTGCCAAAAGAAACTCACAGGGGCAGAGAGAAGCCTGTATGTTCCAAAACCACTGTCTCTGCCACATGCATCAATTTTAGGCTTCTCTTTTGCTGCCATTTTGCTGTTTTCCTGACAAATGGGGCTTCAGGTGTCAGTCTATGTACTGTTTGTTAACAGACTCCAAAAGCTGTATAGCTGTTATCAGTCTACACTGAGCTGAAGAACTCCAGAACATCCTGTTAGGTCCCTGTCAGTATGAACATTTGAACATTATGAACACCATTCCTACCAGGTTTTTAGCATGGCCTTTGTCACAACAAGATGCTTAAGGGGAATGAAATTGTAATTGTGTACTAGGTTCTATTTGAAAATAAGTCCTTCTAAACTATGAGAAGTGCTATCAACTTCAGTCTTCCATTAATTCTTGTGTCCTGTTGACTTGAAATAATTAAGTATTCAGTTCTTATCTAAACGGTGCAATAATTTCACAATTCTATTCAGGCAAGAGCAAAGAAAATCATTTTAAGAGCTTCTGGCGTATGGCTCTGATTCATAGTCTAGTATTTTGCTCAATACTATTCATCAACATTGAGTTTATCAATATGCTGCCCTAAGTCCTTGTTCTTTTCTGTAGGTCTCTCTGCTCTTCCCCTTTAGTGCCTTC
Source organism: Centrocercus urophasianus (assembly GCF_019232065.1). Classification (NCBI taxonomy): domain Eukaryota; kingdom Metazoa; phylum Chordata; class Aves; order Galliformes; family Phasianidae; genus Centrocercus; species Centrocercus urophasianus. The sequence goes on from NW_024884253.1 coordinate 34,240,356, forward strand.
AATTAAGTCAAAGGCTAGTATTCTGCCCAACAAAGTTGTTCTAAAGGCTAAGGGAAATGGCCCTGCATCATCTCTGTCATTTAAATCCTCTGTTCACAATGCATTTTACAATGTAGCCTTGTTTATTGTTTGGCTTTTCTGCTCTATGATGGAATTTTTAATAGCTAAGGTATTAGATTCATCTACAACTATTCCTCTTAAAAAAAAAAAGTGATGAAAATCTCAGGTTATTTTCCATCACTAAAAAACCTTCAACGACATAACCACATCTGAAATAGGGTACCTCAGAAGCACACAGCATCCTCCTGAATGAGACAAGATTCCAGACACTTTCTAGTTCATCTTTTCTGATGCCTTTGTGTTCTAGCTCGTAACTGTTTAAGAAGCGCAGAAAAGGCCTTTAAAATGAATTCTATGCAAATTTCAGTACAGAATTGACTGTCAAGGAAAAACTTTATTTGTTCTTAGGATTTGCGTGACAGCTGCGATTAATCCCATCCTATGAGCTCTGAATGTATTGGAATACAACTGTGCATACTTATACACAGGTACGGCACAGCATGGAACGTGTGTGCATCTGCAGATGTTCACTATAGGTATTCTAGAGGTATTTTCACAATACTTTTCAGAAGTCACTAATTTCCGAGCTAAGAATCAAGAGCCTTTGAGAAAGACCTAATTCCATTACGTGGTCTATAACAACCAGAAACAGTGAATATTGTGGAGTGCTTTTCGGATATTCCTGGGAGTTAGCAATGATGGTGCCAATATTAAGAAGAAAACAATGCAAGGTCCTGAAAAGGATTTTCTCACACAGGTTGGGTTTGGGAAGTTGTTTTCTTAAAACAAAAATATAAAAGAAAAAAAGAAAATTTTACAGGATGCCAGAAATGAAACAATTTTGAAATTATAATTCCTATAATAACCTCTATCTATATACATAGATATACAGCTCTAAAAATTCTCTACATCTAAACATATTTATTTAGAGCGTGAGAACAATCTACTTCATTCAAATCCATGCCCTGACGGTACCAAACAGCAACTGCTGAGATTCTGAATCTTTTCACCCTTGAAATGTTTCTCTTCAATAAGGGAATTTTCCTTTGCATGTATTTTAAGAAGTCTAAGGAGTTTCCTGCCGTTCTAGTGACATCATCCTGTCCTAAGTTTAAATGAAGATCACAGCTACACATTAGACAGACTGTCACCTCATTTTTCCAGGCCCTCCATCATTTCTTGCCTGTTCCAACCCACATTCAGAGCCGTGGCTGAGAAAGCATGCTAGCTTACAACTTGGTATTAGCAGGTGCACCAACTGTATATTTGGTACTTGTAGGTTAAATTTACTCCCATACTGTCTTTAGGGCTGTCCTAATACTGTATGTACCCACTAAATTGCAAGTGGGTAGGAAGGAGCTATTCACACTTAAGCTGAGAGGCATCTTTCAGCAGCCACTTATCAAGATTATACCTGAAACAACGTTCTATTTCCCATGGCTTTACTTGTTTGCTGCATCAGGGCAGCAGTAATGTTAAATCCGCAGGAGAGTATATCTAAGCTTACATCCTTCACAATTTGCCAATAACCCTCACTTCATGGGTCAAAGGGCAAAATAATTTTAGAATTTCCTTTGACAGCAAAGACATTCTTTGGTTTTGACCCTTGAGTCTCCTCCAGAGGTACATAATATTGCAGGAGTGATGTGGAATATGAGCATGTCTTTCATTTCAGTCGTCAGTTTAGTGAAATGGAAGCAGAACAACATAGCTAGAGCTAATTAATTTGCTTCAGTCTTTTGGAAGGCTCTCACTTTGTATTTGAAAGTGTATTAGGGATAATTTTCAGAAATTATACTTGCCTAAGAAGGGTTCTTTATCCTATGGCATGACTTCTTCAAAAGTTGATACACTGTTAAATGAAGGCTGTAGTTTCAAAATTTAAAGGGATTCAGCCTTCAGAGCTGTATCATCAAAGCGTGCCCTAGCACTGCACTGACAAAATAGTCTGTAATCAAACTCTTCACAATGCTGAGCATGAGGACTGAGCTCTCCCTGACTTTAGTACAAATTAGAATTCACCTGCATATGACAGAAGAATCTATATATTCTGCAGCACTGTTGTCACTGGTATTTAGAGGATATCACTATTTAGCTTTGTTACAAAATACGATGCGTGATCCAAACAAATATCTCTGCGTGCTTAGTCTGTTAGTGATGCAGAAGAAAGCGTCAATTAGATTTTCTCCCATGAAAACTATAAACTGGTGCTTTGTGAATAATCTGAGATGAGGTTTTACATAACAGCCTGGTGAATAGGCTAGACAAACCATTTCTAGTGTGTGGTTTCCTTGCAAACACACATTATAGCTGTTGTGCCACATCATTGATCAGCTAAACTGCATGGTCTGAAGGAAAAGTGTTACTTAGAAGATCAGTAAGGAAAAAAGTCTCCTCTCAACTTTTAGGAGCAAAGAGGACAAACGCAAGACCCTCCTAGCATTTCAGAAAAAAAGATTAAAAGCAGAGAAAATAAGAGTCCATTTATAAAAGAAACAAATTTTCACAGGCAACGGCAAGAGCAAGGGAAACAATTTTCTCTATGTAGATAATAGAAAGGCTTTCTGGAACAGGTCAAGCTGGCAAGGCAGAACAAGGATGAGAGAGAATGCTCCAGATCACAAAGCCTACATAAACAAGATTGTAACAGTTTTCTAAACCCTAAAAGAAGTAAACAAAGGTCTCTGTTGCAAAGTTTTCACTTTCTCTTATTTCTGTAGCATTGCAAAGTTACTGGAGGGGATGCAAGGACAACCAAAGCATCCAGTCCTGCTATCATCTGTTCTTGATGAAAGGTCATCTCCTGCTCCAGCTCAGGATTTCCCAGCCCAAATCTATAATGAGGCAGAGTAAGACACAAGCAGTTATTTGACTCTTCCAGCAATCACCAATAACCAATATCTTCTTTTTCTGAATTCTGTTATAAAATACTCTAATGTGGGGAAAAAAAAAAAAAAAAAAAAAAGTAATAGTGAGAAGTCATTCTCATCCTCCAAATCATTAAAAAAAGAAAATAAAAAGAAAACAACTAATTGTTAAGAGGGCAAATAACCCCTTTTATTGCTTGTGAATTTTTTTTCTTGGTCATAAGACGCATTAGAGGAGGTGGTGAAGGGGGAGAAAGAGCATTTTCTATAAAGTAATAAAGAAATCAGTAAAAGTAGAGAAAAGATGAATGAGTCATAGGGCTCAGCTCGAATAATGAAGAACGAACAAATTAGAGTGAAACAGCACATATCTTGCTAACGCTCACTGGAAGCAATGGAATAAGCACCAATAACACATTTCCTTTCGCTGTATTTCCATGGTTATCTGATAGTCCTTAGAAATACTGTGTATTTCTCTCAGCTGAAATCAGAAATACACAGCAGAAAAGAGAAACATTAAAAGCTTGCACCAGGGTCAGAGGATGGAGAACTGCAATATGTTGTGCCTCTGTAGGTGAGAGGTGCCAATGAAAATTGATGGGGTAGGAAGCTACGCCTGTCTCTGATCTCCTACAGATGCTCCAGTAGAAGAAATCGAAAATGAGGTATTAGCTGGATTCAGATACCTGCCTTGAACGTCACTCAAAAGCAATTCCACAGGGAAGGCTTCATAAAAACCTTCCTGCCCCTATGAAATAGGAATGATCTAAGGGTTGCACTGATGAGATCTGTGACTTTCCCATCCCGAGACCCTCCTGCTCCTTGCTACATTCCAAACTCCTCAATAACTCTTCTGTAGAGCAAGTATGTTTTAAAGCCTTTCCCTTTTGGGGGGAGAAGCCTTAAACAGCTGTTTGTCTCCTGTCGAGGTTCCTGGACAACAGGGCAAGGAGCAGAGCAACTCCCAGCAGCCTCCCAGATGGGGTCACAGCAGAGGCTACATGCGACGAGCAGATGTCCCTCTAACATAGCATCCCCAGGCTGCAGCTTTAAAGAAAAGGTACAATTTGCTGCACTGCTGCACTACAGTTTTACAAATACTGGCTGCCTGGAAACAATGAGCTGGTTAATAGAGATAAGCTCTAAATGCTGCCCATTATTTCATTCAGCAGAACTGAAAAGCAAACAGAAGCTGAGTGGCTTTAGAACACAAACCATTATGCTTTGGGTCACTAGATTACAACACAGGAGGCTGTAAAAGCCCAGCACACCTTCCACCTGGTAGCTGTTTGATGATCTGATACTGATGTACCGATGTTTGCTTTATTCTGGATAATGAAAGAAAACGTAACCTGCACTTGAAAGCCCTGTTTGAAATCCCATTGGATAGGGCAGAAAGTAAACGAATGCCAAAGGTCAAAGCTACATTTTCCCTTGTGAAGATGATCTTTCTGGGAGCTAAGGAATGCAGGGAAAAAGTATATGCACTGAGAAGACCTCTGCAGGTACAATACTTATGTGTAGCCTCAAAAAAAAAAACCCGAATTGATTACTCTAATTCCTTTTGCAATTAAGAGAACTGTACCAATAGCAAAAAAAAGTTTACATTGTTCGTTCAACTGCCTGACTTAGCTACATTTAACGGAAAAGGCTTTTGCCAGCTTACATTAGCTGGCTGTCCATCTCTTATCAACACCTTCTAAGAACATTTATTTTTCCCCTCAATCCATTAAAATACATACAACTTTTTCTTTCCTACTTAAGAAAAGTGTTTAACTTAAAGCAATTCAGAAATAAAAAAGGAAGGTGTGTTGGATGGGCTAGAGTCTGCCCGCATCATTACTACCAATTGTATGGGCAGTGGTTATAAACACCATTAAGGAAGCAATGGAAGGAGACTGGAAGAACATAAAGAATAGTTCTGGAGAGCAGTAATATCTGGTAATATCCACATTGAACACTGGTGAAAAGATAAATACAAAGTTATACTCCATTAATTTCTGAACATTTAAGGGAGAACAAAAAAGACTTTCCAAAAGTTTCCATAAAATAAGGGAAGAAATCATTTCACTTATCCCTTTTTCTTCCCTTCATAAGAATAGAAAGTAGTTACGTAGGCAAAGACGACAAAAGTAGCAATTCTAGTCAGGCCTTGAGCAGATCACAATTGAGCATGTCACCCAACTAGTTTTCAAATGGATGGTCAAATTTGTACAAGAAAATGCAGCAGCTTTGTGCTGCAAAACCACAGTTTCAGCTACATACTATCCTTCTCACTATATAAGATGCCATTTTGGGAAAACCTTTATTTCCCCACTTGGATGAGGGCCAAGTCATTATGGACTCTTCCAAGCAAAGTGACTCTGGCCTACACAAGACCTATAAGGGCAAAGGTTTTATGCATCTTGAGTAGAATTCTTCCAACTCATACAAAATTATTTTAGATCTAAAGCCATAAAGTGATTCATAGCAGAAAACATAAATGTCCTTCAATTAAAGCACTTGCTGATCTCAAACCACACCATTACCTATGCATGTGTATATATATTATATACACATGCAGATGCAAAATTATCGTGAAATTTAACAAGCTGAAAGTATTGCAGATTCTGTACTTTAATTTTAAAGCAAGTCTATGCACAGTTGAAAGCAAAAAGTAACTTCAAGGTTACCCAGGACTTGAAACAATTTACAAAAGCTGTGTTTCAGATGACAATATCAAAGAGCAAGGAAAGACCAAGGAGGGTCAGCTGCAGACACAGAGGGCAGTTTCAGGCTTCTCAGATGGTTTGCAAATTGCTTCTCTACCTATTTTGAGGCCAGGGGCTTCCTCTTGGGTCAGCAAACTTTAAAATGGCCCACTACACAGGACTCTGCAAATGGACCTGCTTTATCCACTAGACTCTGATCAACAGAGTTGGAGACAGAATAAAGCATCTACACAGCATTCAGTATCCAATCCCTTACAGTACAGGCTAATAACACAATGTATAAAGACCATTTGGGTGCATCCTTATGAAACACAGATTGATCGATTGATCTCTCTCTTATAAACAAGCGCAGTAGAACTACCTGCTTTTTCTACTTTTTCTATTTTTACAATGGAAAGAAATAAAGCTGCCAGTTGTGTAGCAATAATTAAGCATTTTTCAATAAATATTGATGTTTCCATTCATTATTTCATACAGGTGATATTTTAATCGCTCCTACTGCTCCTAAAACAGTTTTCCTCTGATATATAGGACCAAGAGTGGCTAGCTGATAACTATCAAACAAATCCTCCTCTTCCTTTGTGTCTTTCCTTTTCACTTTTTCATACTGCCTCTTCCTCTGAACCATGCTGTTTGCAATCGGATTTTGTATACTTCTGTCTTTGTAATTGAGCTAAAGTCAAGGTGGAAGGAAATTCAAGCTACAGCACTTACTGACTGCAATTCAATCTGATTTATCAAACAGGACTGTTGAAACAGCTCTTGGAACAGAGCAGCCCTTGGCTGAGGCCTCATGTATTTTACAGGAATATCAGTAAAACAAATTGACTTGCTGAGTTTCCTGATGGTATGACATCTCACTCAATCAAATCCTTCAAAAATTTCTGAAGAGAAGCATACTACATCAAATAGCACATTACACATAACACATATAATAATGTGCAAATAGGTTTACGAGCACACACCTTTACAGCCTGATGCTGCCACAGTGGGGAAGACAGTAAAAAAAGAAGAAAAAAAAATCAGATTAAATAAATATGCATAGCTAGAGTCTTGCAGCCAAACCCCCTTCCTAGCCAGGCAGATTCTGCTGGTTTCCTGTACAGGTCAAAGAGGTACAGCAGTCATACATCATTGGCTACATGTCTTGCAATCAGGAAGCACTTTGCTTGTCGATGTAGGCAATACATTTTTAATCTTCAACCTCCTTCGCAAAGGAAAGGCAACATGCCAGACACTAAGAAAATTATTATCAGTATCAAAAGAAATCTATTCATTTTGTAGTAGACTCTTTGCACAGTTATTTCTCTACACACAGACACACATCTGCTCCCTCTATGCCTTGGCTCCATGCCTTCAATGAAACTTTGGCAGAACAGTTTCAGAAGGTGCCTCTCGTTGTTGAGTTTAATGAAGCACAAGCTAAACTTTACTGCTGATTTACTTTCAATTTGTTGGTATATGCCTGATCATTTGTACATGATCTATTCTGGTTTTAAGTTTCTCCAAGCAGAGATTGGTTCTTTATCACACCATACAACTTACAGCATACTTTGAATTGTGTTTGTAATACACAGTAACGTTCAACGTACATATTGGGAAATGCATCAATTACACAACTAATTGGTAAACTTATTCTGCACCAGGGAAATAAGTTTGTTTTTATGTTCACTCTTAATCAGACATTGTTCTTATGACTTGAAGTTGTTTGCAAAATAAGAAACACCTCACTGAACAGAAGTTTGCATTTGAAGCTCCAGTTTGAACAAAAACCTCCATACACATTGGTATAAAGAACATATAGAGAAATAAGGGACTTATATACACAGATAAGGGTACCACAGAACAAAGTTCTTATCTTTACAGACTGAAATGCACTTCAAGCAACATATTGTTATTTAGTCACACCCACTGGACTTAACACAGCATTCCCACATGGAAACCCCGTGGCTTCAGTGTGGAAGACGTGTTGTGGATAGAATATCACAACAGCGTTAAAAACAGGGAAAACTAATATTTACATTCACTGGAAAAAAATAAAACACTACCAAATGATTCAAAAACAGTTTCTATTGAGATCATATTAAATACCACAGGGATCAAAATGAAATGAAAATAATGAATTCTCTACCTACTCTTTTTCCTAAGTGTACTCATGGTAATTACTGTTGTAAATCAGACAAGTCACAGCTTCAGCCTTGGCAAAGGAAGACCATACACTGCCCTCGGGGCTTGAGCCTGCATCACCTCGACCACCTCTGTAAATGCACCCAAGCAGTGCTTCATCTCTCTCGTCTCTCTCTCTAAAAGGTAACAGCACCCAAATACAGGATAAACCTTAAGATCACACTTGATGAGGAATTAAGCCTCCTTGTTACTTCAGAAAACAAGCTTCATACTCATCTAAAAGATAAGTTAAAATCATATCAGTGAAATCATGTGTGAACATTTGGTGTGTTGTACATGTTGTTTAGATATAAACTGCCAGATTGTTCAGATTAGATAAAATTCAAGCTTCTAAGCAGCATTTATCAGCAGACTAGACTGGGAAAACCACCCCTGGAATGATGATATGAGCTGTATTTAAAATAAAACCAAACACATAAATGAAGAAAGCACCGCCAGTGGCATGACTTCAGGCTCACTAGGTGGACCACCAGGCATTCAGCACTTTACAGATGTTCAGCAATCAGTGATGGCAAGTACCTGTATTTCATTTGCCACACAGACACTGAAAGCATCAGGCTGTCACTGCTCCTAGAAGAATGGGGCCTCTTACAACCTGTGCTTTCTGCGTATTTGCATTTTGAGCCCTCAGTCTCATTCTGGAGTCAAAAACATCTTTCTCCTTAGTACAAGATGTAAGTTGAGGAGGTCATTTCCAGTGCCCAAATACACAAGGTGAGTTTAGAGTTGGGCTTTGCAGAGTGCCCATACTGAGAGCGCACTCTGAGCCTGCCCTCCCAGTGCTGTCTATCCCACATAAGCTTTATCATCTTTGCTGAGGTTGAGCACACAATTCAGCCTCGACAAAACAGTAACGAAGGATCTTTGTTTGTAAACTCTGATAATGATTTGAGGTCCAAAAGGGATTTTCTTTTCTTTTTTATTAAAAGCTTTCACATGTCACCTTTAAGGCATTCTCGCAAATTTTATCTTGTTAGGTGGCTGCTCATATAGTAATCATTTTACAACACATTAAGTAATGTTCTAATTGGTTTTAATGCCCTCAATTAATTGCAATAAAATGCAACATATATAGAAATGGTTAACTCAGTTACATATTCAGTATATATGCTTGCTTTATGATTTTAGATCAGAAGGATGTGTGTACACAATAGAAAGATAGGAGGAACATATGCATAAGAAAGAACAAGAAAAGCAATACAATAAACTGTCAAACTGAGAAGAATGAAGGCAAGACACAATCTAGCAGGCATCAATTCTCTGTTGTTATGTACATCACTGAATTTTTTTTCGTGCTTCAGTCAGGCTGAAGAAAAGCAAGATAGAAGTTAGAACCTGATTAAACACATCACTGATTGTATCGAGGATGACAGGTTGAATGAATGTGTTTCTTTCTATCTAACTGGGAATGGTGAAGATTAAGAATCATAGCTGCTTTCCTGTGCTGTATGATAACTCCTTACATGGAACTAACATATCTGCAAAATCCACGTGGCACAGAAGCAGAGGGTATTCTCTCCCTCACTTACTTTCTCTGTGTTTCTAGGGATTTCACTCCATCCTTGTATCCATTAAGCCATAAGTTAAAGAAGAATAGCAGTAAAGCAGACACGTCACAAATATTCAAGGTTACCTGTGAAATCTCAGACTTGGAATTTTTTTTAAATGTATTTTCAAAAAAACCCACACCCATCAACTCAGACTTTTATGTATAATATTCCCCTATAAACAACGTGATAACAAGAATATTTGTCCTTATATGTCCTGCTCTTGCACTCTGAAGCATATTGACGACTGGAAATTGAGCAGCATAAATTGAACTCACAGCTGTTTGCATTCTTGGTGGCTCTCAATATTCCCAGAGCAACCATTTGGAAACTATTACTTTTCTGTCACTTCTTACTCTCCTCCTGAAGGTCTGATCAAGTACACAGATGAACTTTGTCTTTGACTTAGAAGGAAGAGCTAATATCTTTGCATGATCTGATCAGACTTTTATTGCTCAAAGCAGTTATGAACTTCACAATACAAGATTGAGAGAATTGTGTAGAGCAGCGAGGACAAAAATACTATTGGTGGATGGAGATAAGATAGGAAAAAAAAAGAAGACATTTTTAAATGTGCAGATTTAAACATTCATAAGTACAATAATTAAACTTTGCAAATAATAGGGCTAAATTTAGAAGATTTCTATTCTTTGTTAGATGTGAAAATTAATTCAACATTAGGACTACAATTTGAAGACACAGATGTATGGAGACTTTCCTGGCATTCTTTACACAAAAGTCATTCCATTACTGTGATGTTAAACCCTTTAAACCAAACACAAAGTTCCCACAGTTATCTTAAACTGGGTATGTCAAGTGTTGGGCCCTCTGTGCAAGAGAATTATTATCAACATAAATAGCAGTGTCAAATACTTTATCGTTCCTTATTCATCTGTGCTTTTGATTTAAAATTTCATAGTCAAAATGGAAATACTTATTGACAGACACAAACACAGATATGTGAATATGGACAGAATTAAATCCATAAGCACTGCCAGATTTCTGCAATGTCTACATGAGCTGTTTTCACACTAGCTAGCGACCTTCAGCTGCTCCTAAAAGTTGTTTGCAAATAATTTTAACAACAAATGTCTCAACAAAAATATATTTTTTTTAAATCACAGATAAGGATATTTTCTCCTGTGAGCTGTAAATTACTCAACAAAAACCTAAGTATCATAGTTAAGCTAATAGGGAAGTCAAATAAAAATACTGCTTCGATAAAAATACCTGAATAAAACTTAAGAAGGCTATGAAAAATGTAAAGGGAGAGGCAGAGAAAGACAGAAGTTAAAATATCCAGAACAGCTCCAGGGTCATCTCCTTCACCACAGATACAAACAGGGAGATCAAGGGGAAACCTTTTAAGTATGTTTTCATTTGAAAAACAACAACAACCCCCCACAGGGAAAACAACAACAAGAACAGAAGTCTTCCATTTCCAGAAAAGAGAAAAAAAAATTCAACATTTTTATTTTCTTCAGCAGTTGTCGTTGTGAAAGGTATAAAACAGCAGAACTGAAATCTGAAGTTTGTTTCATATTGACACATACATCATGTTGGTTTTACATAAAACACCAACCTGTCAAACCAGACCACCTTTCAGCTCCTGAAGATGAGATTTTTCTGTTCTCTTTTTTCCTGAAGGTCATTTTCCTCTTCCCCCTAGCTGTGGATATTCACATGTATCCCTCATTCTATTGCATCATCAGCATTTCTGGACCTTTCCAGTCAGTTCTCATCACTACCCCAACAGTTACCTATCTCTCCATTTCCATTGACACGCTGGTCTCAAGTTAGCATTCACACAACAAGAATTGGTCAGAGTTGGTGAGAGAAGCTCCATTTCACTGATGTTCCCCCAAGATGTATCTATTTCTTCCTTACTACAAATCCTTTTGTTCAACCACAATGTACACGCAGCCCTAACTACTACTGCAAATAATGTTTTCCACCATGCAGAGGAGCACAAAACACAGTATTTCAACTCCTTGTTTCTATTTTCATGGTCATTCTGGTACTGATGTTCTAATTTGCAGAGAAAGAGGGAAACAACTATTTTTTTTGTGTGAAACTCTCAGTGATACAGTTAGATAAACCTTACTGAGGAAAACAACAGCAAATCTTCTCAGAATCCTTGAAGTACGATGTTAACTAAAGCACACCTGTAGGAGGTTAAAAGATCACCAGCACAGCATAGAAACTTGACCGTGAACACACGAAGTCTTATCCCATAGGCCCAAATAACTCAACTTTTCTGTTAAGTACTCTTTAGAAGTGTAAGAGATACTTAAATAGGAATCAGAATTCTTTCATCTCACACTTCATAGAATCACAGAATGGTTTGGGTTGAAAGGCCCCTTTAAGATCGCCTAGTTCCAACCCCCCTGCTACAGGCAGGGACCTCCCACTGGACCAAGTTGCTCAAAGCTTGTCTCTAGTCTGCAAGAGCTTCTTGCTGCATGCACCAGAGGCTCATGGAAGACCATATTCTGCACGAAGACAGTCTACGTGTGGCCTATTTCCCTAGTGTACAGAGGTTTTAATTTAAATTAAAAAAAACTACCCAGAGGGCCTCTGCTTCTTAAGACTGAACACTTTGACACTGGAAGTAATTCTTCTCCTCTGCATCACAATATCCCTAGGGCTGGAAAACCCTCTCTTGCCAGTAAGCTGCTTTTCTCACAATAGGTCAAGCATCAGTTTCCATTCCTCCTCAAAAATACCAAAATAAGCACCACAACAGAAGAAAATCTGCCATTCCCCTTCTCATAATGACTCACAGAACAGCCTTGTAGAATACTGTGTAAATTTTAAACATTGGTGGAAGTGTGCTTATAGTAAGGAAAATCTTCTAAAAAAAGAGATGGCAAATGGATTTGTTAGAGTGGTTCATAGAAAAACTCTAGATATTTTTCAAAAATGCCAGGTTATTCTTAAGAGCTTCCATTTCTAGGATTTTCCTTACTTGAGATATTGGCAAGGTTTCATTTGTGGAAGATGAGTGAACAAAGCTTCAGAAACTTCAGAAGTTTGGTACAGGCAGCACAAAAATGTTTCTGACGTTTTTTTGTTGCAAGTTTTGAAATTTCTGTAACTTTTGCTGTACAGCACATCCATCCTGTAGCTTACATCTGACAGAAGACTGTGTCAAATTTCCTGACGCCTACCAGAGGCAGAGGTGTCTTTTGGTAGCAGATGAAGATGGAATAGAAAGTAAGCAGCAAATGATAAGGGCAGTTCAACTAAATCCTATGAAAACCAAGGGAGAAGTTTCAGCTGAGCTATTTGACAGCACTAACATAGCAGCACCACTAAAAGACTTTAATTTAATACTCCAAGATTTGTAACCATAGCTTTTGTCAGTGGCAAAAACTCCCTATTCTATTTTTTCAGACAGTTCAAGTGGACATGACATGCACTGCCACGTGCCAGTCCATGGAACATGACTCTCAGACATATATTTCACAAGAAAGTGTTGTTAAAAATCACCTCTCTTTTTCATCCTACCACAAAGTAGAAAAAGACAACTGACTCTCAAAAATCCTAATGTACACAGATGTAAGGAGATGCCACTACCAGCAGTAGTCACATCTCATGTGCTTACATATTTTAGCATCATATGAATGATTTTGGTTTCTTTCAATCAAGAAGGAAAATGTAAGCCTATTTATACCCATAGATATACTGTATAATAGAAAAAAAAAAATCTCCACTTTTGGCTTACAAAGCACTTGGCTCCTTATCAGACACTATTAAAACTCATTAAGTAGCTCAAATAATGATGCACAGTTGACCCACATGGTGCCTTGGCATTTTTAATAATCACCAATTTTTGTCTAAATATGAAACAGTCTAATTATCAAAGTACTAACTTCAGGTCTTTGGAGTATTAAAAAACATCCTGTTAATTAGTTCCAAAATACTCTTTATGAACTTTAGAAAGTTCAGAGTGATATTAACACTAGGGTATATGTTATGGTTCATCTAAGATTGAAATTTCTTTTGCACTACAATCCACCATTTAGATTGACTGGGGATGGCTATTCTACAAATTGTGTATTCACACAGTTTTGTTATATAAGCTTCATGTAATTCTATAGAATTAATTACCAAAATAAATACCTGTTTCAGCAGCAACACTGATAGCAAAGCTCAGCACAACTGCAAATCACAGGGTTCTATTATCATTTGGATAGTTTTTAGTGTATCTTGCCTTGGCATTTGGAATTTTGATCAGATTCACATCACCACTCTTCTGTTATGCCTTTACTTTAGAAGTGAGAGTCACCATCTACTAAACAGCACATTCCTGATGGACTTCAATGCAAACAACAGAACTGAGCAGTGAGATAGCCCTGTGGTTTAGCATATGCTTTGAAAAGCAACAGTAGCTTTGCTGGGTTTGCATGAGACCATGCCAGAAATATGAAAAAAGTAACCTTATTTAGTAGTTGTTTATGCATTTAAGCACCCCGTTGTCTTTCTACAAGCAGAAAGAAAGACAGCAGGTCCTAGACCTCAACATTAGACAGAAAGAACTATAGCTATTTTTCAACTGATGCTTGATGACATGTATATGGATTCAGCACAAGCTGAATCATACACAGATGTGGAAGAAGATGAGCACTCTCAGATCTGAAGAATAGCAGTTAATAAAAGAAATGAGGATATTACGAAAAGGAACACAGCAGTTTTGAAACAGGGATGTATCTACTTCTCCTCATAGGACAATTTCTTCCAAATCTGTATATTTGTTTCCAAAAATGGAGAATAAAATTGTAACGAAAAAAGAAAATGTAAATGAAGGAATAACATTCAGCTGTGCAGAACTTTTTTTTCCCCCCTACAAAGATACTTGGCAACTCTACCTGCCATACTTTTAAGTAGTTGTTCCTCAGACAAGTCCTTATAAAAATACTCCACGTTCAGATATGGAAGAGACAAATAATGAAAACTTTTTTGTTGGTGGTGGTTTTTTTTTGTTTGTTTGTTTTTTTAAACAAGTAAGTGAACTTTTTACTGGGCTGGAAGAGAATATCAACTACTCAACTAATGAAACATACACTGCAACATCACCTACAATTCTGGGATATCCTCTACTTTGGCTTTGTGAGGGTAGCACTGGAGAATTGAAGATGAAAAATTGGTCATCTGATGTTTTTTATATTTATAATTGAAGTAATCTATGACTATCCTAAACAGACTGATCCATTTGTGTTTGGAAGAAAAGTGATAAAAAGATAGAAAGATTTAAAAGTCACTAGCTTTCTGAAATAAATCTAAATAAATCTAATAAATCTAAAAAACACTACAACATGAAGGCAGAAATGAAAGTCACAAACCAATGAAAGGGTGACATTTATAGCAAAAAAAAGACTCATTTAGAAATGTGAACTACATTTTCTGCTTCTACAATGTTGTGTACCTCCTTGTGATTGGAGTAAGGGTGAGAGGGAAAGGCTGGAAATTGGTAAGCTTCACAGGTAGGTACATAACTGTTACCTTACTGAACATTCAGTTTTGTCCAGACTCAGAGCTTTGAGGGATACGCACAGATAAAAATAAGTTGTCACACAAGACAGCACCATACAGCTCAATTATAAAAATCTATCAGATATGCCAATCAGGGAATACACAAGAGTGTACCTGAAAAGTCCTGGAAAAAGCCCTGTGCTCAGGCAATTGATCAAACAATAGAGACAAAGAGAAATGACCGTACTTACTATTCGTAAATGGCACTACATATACAAATACAAACCCAAATAACTTGTTCTAATGTGAGAAAAGAATGCTAACTGGGGCATCTGCTGAGCAACCAATAGATGTCATAGCTCACTCTCTCTCACAGTGAAACAGGTATTATAAGCCTGGGGTTACCTGGACAGCTCAGTCCTAAAGGTATCAAGCACCTGTCTCCTCATGCTGAAGATCTTAAACATTAACTGATTCGAGTCAGTAATAGAGCGATAAATGGGATAATGTCAGAAAAACAGTCTCCTCAGAACAGCTTAGATGATAATGACAACGTACAGAATCAGTCCTGCTGTCTGCTGAAAACATCAACACCCCAGGCCTGTTCTTCAGTTGCTTCCCCATTTCCCTGGGGAATTTTTCCTTTTTTTTTTTTTTTTTTTTTTTTTTTTTTTAAATAAATCAGAAGACATCTGAGCAGGTAAGAGAAATCACATCAGATGCTGTGTGAAGAAATATACTGTCAAAGGCAGAAGTCCATACATGGGAAAAGAAAGAAAGTATACATAAATATGTCTAAAGAGTGAATACAATAGATAAACTGCTATTGAACTGTAAATTGTGCATTAAAAAGAAAAAACTCTACATAAAATTATCCATAACAAATATAAAGCCTTATCCTGGAATAACTCCTGAATATTCAGTTGCACTGAAATACTTGGGGTCAAACTCCCGCCAAGTTCTTGGTAATGAAAACTATTCTCTAATCAAGCTGATGCAAATTCAGTGATTACTGACAGTTTGTCACTTTTATATTTTTTGTTTGTTTTGAAGTTGTCACTTGAAGCCATTCTGACTTTCTTGACTCACCAATAGTTCTCAGTGGCATCAACTTTACAGAAATTAAAGCTAGAAAAAATAACAGAGATCAAGAGTTGCAACAATTCAGAGTGGGAAACAAGACACCATAAAAGGGATTCTCTTTTTTTAATCTTCTGTCATTTTTCTATTTTGAGATAGCTATTTGATGTTTTCACTATTTATATATTTTTCTTATGCCCATCCAAAGTAAAACGAAATTCTACAGAAATTCCAGTGGGATTTTCTAGCTTACCAAATAAGAAAAGACTTAGAGAGAATCATATCTGAATACCTCCACTGCTAAGCGATGCTGCTCTTATCAGACCACAAATAACATATGCTCTTATACCCTTGTTTGTTGATATTTAAAGTAAGTGACAGTAAATTAATCTGAAGTTCAGATCCAAAACGATCCACACAGACTATATTTAATTCTCCATGAGGAAAAAAAAAAATAGGCGTATATATTCAAGTAGCACAGGTAATTATGGGACAAATAATACATTATTAACACTTGTTAATAATTCTAATTTGAAACAGATTTCTCATAGAACAGCTTTCCTTATGCTTGTAAAGAATGATTGTAAAGAATTCTTTGGTTATTTCTAACCACCATGGGAGTACACACCTCTGATGTCCAGGATATTTGATGCTAAACTTAATTATCAAGAGTTTGTTGAGTGTCATCATGGGAATTATTACTGGGAAAGCAGACTTTCTACCTCAGTAAAAAGTAAGTCACAGGAAAGAAAACAATTGCAGAATTAAATCTAATGTGTTTGTCTTCTTTCTTTTTTTTAAAAAAAAAAAAAAAGAAAAATACTCTTGCCTTGGACAGGTATATTCTCTTTCATAATGACATATAATCATTTCTCTGACTTTCAGAAAGGCACCAATCAAGCTCTATAGTCTCAATCAACTCATTGCTGAAACTAAACTGAGATCTTTTGCCTGTTTTCCCAATGCTGCTTGTGGCTTCTCCAGCACCTCAACAGAAAGCTCCCAGCAGATGGGGTTGGCGCAGAAGGAAAGGGCTGCCTAAACAGGCTGCTGTTGGACAACTGGCAGCCTGCAACAACTGTTGCTTCTGTTAAATATTATTTCCAAGTTTCGCGTCAAAAGATGTAGGCAGGCAATGCTACGTAGACTGAGGCTGTTGTGGTAATCAGCTTATCAATGAAAGAAGAGCTGTGTACCGAGAATAAGGTGGGCATGAAAACAAATCCATTATGTATTCCTATAGCTAAGAACCACACATAACTGTCACATCATTCACCTGCCCAGCAAACATGGAAAGAGTAGTGAAACTGCAGAGGAACAATGTTCTCCTCACCTATTGCTTATGGGCAGTTTTTTCTTGTTTGTTCATTGAACGATAAGATGTTGATTACGCTGTACTTGTCTATCTACAGGAGAATCAAATGCAGGAATGTTGCCTTGAACCCCTTGGGAGGCAACACAGCAGAGAGTTCTTGAATGCCATTTCAACTTAGTTGGAAGAAAAAAAAAGGAATGATTCAAATTGA
This sequence comes from Centrocercus urophasianus, assembly GCF_019232065.1. Classification (NCBI taxonomy): domain Eukaryota; kingdom Metazoa; phylum Chordata; class Aves; order Galliformes; family Phasianidae; genus Centrocercus; species Centrocercus urophasianus. The sequence goes on from NW_024884253.1 coordinate 34,257,809, forward strand.
AAAAAAAAAAAAAATTAGGGACTGAGGTTTAACCTTCCAACTTACAAGAAATCTTCACTGAAGGAAATTGTCAGCAATTTTAATTCAATCAGATCTGAGATCAGATATTTCTATTTACTGTGCAATTCCCTAAAAGCAACTGTTCTTGACTGTTAGTGATGTAGATCCTATGAATTTCTTTAATATTTTCAAAGAAGGATGTATATTATCTGAAATCTCTTCATTGTTTGAAAATACATCAACTGCTACAACAGCAAAGCTCTTCTCACAGTCTTTGCCTTGCTTATATCCACGAGAGCTACAAGAGAGGCTGAAGGGCAGTATTAGGGCAACCATTAGGTCTCAGAGCTATCACAGAAATAACTGAGATCTTGAGATATTGAGCTTTGAAAAAAAAACATGGATTCACAGACTGTATTTCAGTCTGAGAAATTACTTAGGAATCTTTAATATCATAATTCCATAGAAATTAGGTGAGTCAATCTCATACCAGTATTGGTTTTGGTTTCCATGTCTTTTTCAAGTAATTTTATCCTAATTCCTAATAGGAACCATGCACTGTTACACTCTCAGGTTTCTGGAAGGTTGATTGCCTCTAAATTTCAGAACAACTTTTCAGCTTGTTTATTTTTAATGACTTTTATACACTTACATGTATTTAGAAATAAAGGAAAATAATATCTGAAATTATGGGTTCATAAGCAAATAAGCCATAACTGTACACAGCTCAGAAGATATTAAACTATCTTACCTATCATGGAGCTTGAGAACACTATAGAGCATAATGTGGACCTTACTGAGATGTCATTTTAAAAAACTCCATTAGTATAATAATAGGTTTGCCTACTGGTTCTGTTTCCCAGCCACAGTGCATTAAATGTCATTTAACTGTTCCAATAAATTCAGACCCATGGGTGCAGTTGGTAAGTATAAGAAAATAATAGACTGTGTAATAGATGGACCAATAGACAGAAGAAAGATATAACAAGCACTTAATGTTTTGAGAATGGAAGCAATATGAAAAATCAGTATTAAGCTAATTGTTTTGAAATTTTAACACTCAAAAAATGCTTCCTCAAATTAGCTGACTTGTTGTATGCTGCTACAAGTCTTCTTTTTCATTGCAAATGAGTTGCTGCTAGGATTTACTTAGCAGAAGGAAGAAAACATCTGCAAACACAAATGAAGCTGCTCCTGTGTCAGATGTAAACCTGTAACAAGAGCATTATAGTGCTGCACTTTAGAGACAAACTGAGCATTTCTTAGGATTTTCTAGTTCAAAACACAGCAAGAAATTGTGATGTATCAGGAGTGACGATACAATAGGGAGAGTTTGTCAAGAGATTTATATTTTTACTGCTCTCTTGCCTTCAAATAAATATTTCCAAACAAAATGCTTTTCATTGTGTAGTCTGATTTCTTTCAGAATGGCTAAGGCTGCTAAAAGAATCCCCTTCAGTGTCAATGCCTGTGGCCAAACACAGCACTCAAACACTGCTGTATGTGCCCAAAGCCACATCCACTAGAGCTCCTTTATGGCCCAGCAGAGCTGGTGGCACAGCATATGGCAGCAGTCACTCAGTCACTGATACCCATCACACAGCTTTGACAGCCTCAAAGCTGCCAAAGCTGGTTGAGCAGCTGCCTAACAATGGTTTTAAACCCACTTTACTGCACTGCATTCCACCCTGGGTTTCAAATCTCCTTTCTTGCTTCCCAGGCAAAATCAAATCCTAGAGAATTTGTCCGAAGTCAAATGAACCACCCAGCTGGCTCCATTGGATCAGGGCATTTGCTACAGAGGCACTGTCCTTCATCAAAAAGCAAAGCCCAAACTCCAGTAAAGATGGGTATCAAGTGGGCATATGGACATGCTGAGAACAGTAAGTGATGCGGCTGGAATAGCAAGAAGCTAGAAATAAAGAACAGTACCCAAGTACCAAGTCTTTGGTCTTTTATTTGACATGAACACATCAGAGGAGCAGCGTCCTCTTTTAGTGCTCTATGGCTGATACAAGACCAGGTTACATCATTCACAATGGGAAGTGATATGAACCCTGACAGCTACTGCACAAGGGCTTTATGTTCTGCAGTGACAAGGACAAGGCTAAGGCTTTGCCTGTCACCCACATTTTCACACTGGAACTGCTCTGCAGAGGCTGCTCTCCTCCCTCCTCAGAAGTGAAGGGGTTGGCTGCAATCTAGTCCACAGCTTGCCCAGCAGCAGAACTGTGCTCGTGTTCCTGACCATGCTGGCTTTATCGTAAGTGAAGGAATGACGAGGGTCACAAAGGATCCTTTCCATATAATTTCAGCCACTCACAAGCTGGAACTTTTATATTCTACTGTGAATTTAGATAAGAGAACTGAACTTTGTTCTCCAAACATTTGGAAATATAACTGGAAAAAAAAAAAATCAGATTTGAAAAATGAGGAAAAGCAATATAGCCAAAAATACCACAGCAAATTTTATTTTCTTCTTAAAGAGAAATCAGCTGCTTATTAATTTGCTAGCCTCCTCATCTTACTACTTAAGATATAAAACCTGTAAAGGAAAAGCCAATCTGTGCACTATATGCACCCATAATGCTTAGGAAAGTGGGAACCTGATTTACAAGACCATACAAATATCACTACAAATATATTATTAATAATAAAATGTATTTTCAGTGATACCAACATAAAATTTGTTCTATGTTACGATGAACCTACCAAAATAAGAAAAGTGGCCTTGAGCTTCCGTTAAGGCTAAACACTTTTTTCAGCCAGAAGCATAATCTGTGAACTAGGTAATTATTTCAGGAAGATCTTTTTCCACCCATTTGCTCAGTCAGTGAACAGTGTTGAAATAAGCAGGCTTGAGACTAATTATTTTTCTCAGGAGCCCCAGCAGGATTCAGTGGGAGGTCTGTTGCAGTGATCTTATTCACTGCTTTGAGGATTTGTGACCAGAGTTAACCATTCAAGGGTACCAAAATAGAGCAATACAGTCTACCTTCCACAGCTTTTTAAACAGAAGTGGGCTATGCACAAATTTGTGCATAAAAGAAAGGAATGACATAACTATTATTTTCTTTTCCTGAAGCAGGGAGAAAAGAACTGCCCACACTTCGATATCCACAGAATCACGATCTGCAGTAGGAGGCTTTGTGACTATTTCTTATTATATTTTTCAACGTGGGAGAAGAAAGTTGAGTGTGAATGTACACGGAAATGGCAAACACGGATCAATGGCTTAATTCCTCTTCTCCAGTATAAGAAAGTAAGCAACTACAACTTCTCATTTCTCCTAGCAGGCAGATATACTGCCTTTGTAGCCCCTTTCATAAAAGTTATGGCCCTATATAACCTACAGTACAGATATAACTAATTCTTTTGAAAACATAATCAGGTTCACCGAGTGGCCTAGTTCTAGAACCACAGTTGTTCCCCATTTTTTCCTTGAACTGGGGGCACCAAGTTTGAACTCTGATCCTAGCCCAAATCTTCAGCAAACGTTTCAGAAAACAGATGGTCTTCTGCCTTCTGAAACTTTACAGAAAGTGATAGCTACCTGTACTCATGTAAATTAATTCAATAATGTGACTGCTATCTTCTCAGCTTTTTCTATCTGACTAGAATACACCATTCATTTAGTGATTCACTAGACCTCTGGTTAAGCATCATGCCTGCACTTTAACTTGTTGCTCCACCTTTCCATTCTTCTAACAAGGAAATGAAAATGAGCTATTGAAAAATCAATCAACAACCAATAAAGCAAGTCTCCCGGTTGTAAATATCAGCTACAGCACAGAATGGTACTGAGCTCTCACAAGAAATCAGACCAGAAATGTAACTGAGAGCATGAGTTACAAGACAACAATGGATAACAATAAAATAAGATGGAGCTGTGTAAGAGTGAGCCTAATTTAGCATTAAGAAAAAGATTGTAAAGCTTCATAGCCTAATATCTGCTTCACAGAGGACAGCAAATGCCTAAAGTTTATCTTTTTCTTTTTGAAGTTCTGCCACACATTTTTATTTACTTTAGAGTACATACACTTTTGCATTACAGTGAACCAACAACTTATCAAGTTTGTTTGCTTTTTAAAATAAAATTACATGAAGCAAACAGACTTGCCTTCATTTTTCATTCAGGGACAGTATACAAAATTCCAGTTCCAGTCTGACATGCTCTATACAAAATCCTGATACCACCATGACATAACTCTATGTCAGCTTTACGCTATTCTGAAGGACATATAATCAACAAATATACAGATGTATAATCAATGAGTATACATAGAAGTTAGGCTGGTCTTTAGAGAGCGTATAGCTGGAAAGATTATCACATTGGAGAGGAATAATCAGAAATGAATAGAAAAGCATACCTGTGCCCTGGACTCACAGAAAGACTCCAAAGGGAGCAGTCCCCAGAGAGAGATCCATCCTCAATGGCAGTCAGCCCTTAAATAGGGTCCAGGAGAGGTGCAGCCAGGCTCCACCCCTTCCAGGCACACAGCTGAATTGCCTTCACCTGTGCTCCCACAGCTGACTCATTGTTTGCCTCAGGTGATCAATAAGAGGTTCAGGCCATGATTCAGTAGTTCCCATACAAAGGGCTACGAGAACAGTAGAATAAAAACTTATGTTTTTAATCAACATAGAGCTACCAAATGGTTTTGTACATTCTCATGACATTGTCCAACACATTCACAGTGACCAAAGCTTTTTACAAAGACAAAAATACTATTTCACGTGTCCCTGTAGCAAATCTGTTTGCTGTTGTTTTTTAATTGCACGTACCATAGGTAGAAGACATCTCGTTTTTTGAATACAGCATTTCCAATCTCTGATTTTCACTGATGAGATCTAATTTTTCACCCTTGAGCTGTTAATAAGGATTCTTATGAAACTGCTGACATAAACCCTTGGGCACTTACATTTCTAAGCAAAAAGAAATTCTTACTACACAATCATGAATAAACCAACTGAAACATACTATTGTAGGTCATTTGTTTTTCTGCAATGATATAGCTCAACGTTTTTTTTCTGAACTTTCCAGATGTGGCAGATAAATTCATCTGTACTTAATAAATCTACAGTTTGTCTTCAATTAGTGACTTATCCATAATGGTTAAACTTTCTATTCAGACAAAAGTTAGCTAAGGACAAGTCACAAAGAAAATTTCTCATCAACACCCCATTGACATTGGTAGAACTTATGGTGCTGTTCTTACTCAAGGGTTTTAGCACCCAAGATTTCAAAATGAATCCATTCAGTAGATACTATCCCATTACTTGTAGCATTTGGTCATGCAAAGACAATTTGAAGGTTTTGATGGAGAACGCATGCACTCAGAACACATGCAATCTAATTCAAGGATCTTCTAAAAACAGTAAAATTTGAATAAGTTTCACTGGGTAGTGAAAGAGAATGTCAATTGCCACTCATGGGTTGGATCAAAGAATAAAATTTCTTGATGCACAGTTTGTCTTCTACATATGCTTGACTGCTATTTAAACCAAAACAGTGTACATTTCCTATGCAACTTGTGAGTTCCATTACACAATGAAAGCATATGTCTTTGTGTCAGATTTTTCATTACAAGAATGTGTGAAGAAAACCTATTTTGCAAAGTAAGACAGAAGCACAGGGTCCTCCTTTCATAAACATCAACAGTTTCAAGAGAGCTGCAAATTCAATACGGATGATAATCCAAATGTAACCATCACATAGAAAATGTCAGATAGTACAGATTGCTGTTCACTATTCTAAGTCAACAGATGTACAACTGTATCCTTCAAAATACACCATTCCGAAATAATTCTTCAATTTTAATAAAAATATCTAATTTCCAAAGCATATTATAATACACTGGATGGTAGATTCTTAAGAAATACTACAGTTTTCTTTATAGTGCACTGAGAAATTGTGTTTTATAGCTGGTCAAGAAAAAAACTACATAGTACATGTTAAAGACAAAATATACCAGCCATCATGTTCCTTTAAGAATCTCCCATTTGGCACTGAAAATGCAAATGCATTGATACCTACATATATGTGAGAGTTCCCAGATACACAGAATTCAAAAAGATACTGTTTCCTAATAAAGCATAGTCACAATCTTGAGCTGGAATGCTCCAGGAGCTGGGGAAGCGTAAGAGTGTGTTCATTCAATCTTCCTGTTTGCTAGATACAAGAAAGCTTCAGACTCTCTCCTCAACTGAAATTGCAGTCTCCTCAGTTTTCAGCTCTCTGAAATTTGAATAACTTCATACAATAGCCAAAGACAAGATACATTTTTCTTTAGGGACTAAATATGGCTGGAAGTAGTGGCTTATAGTACTGCCTCGTGCAATACATCTCAGCTTAAAACCATTCTGTTCTCTTATTCTTCCCATCTTTTCATCCTCAGATTTAAAATTACCAAAAATGCTTTAGCCAAACATATGTCTTATTCTTTGAGGCACAAAGATGTATATTCCATATTTAGCCTGTCCACCCAGAGATCAATCTAAAAGTTTGTTGTTTTCAAGAACATATTTCTGTAAGCCTCATAGTGACTTTCTTGTCTTAGCTCTCTGATCTGGTACTCACACCCTCACTTTGTTGCAATTTGCATACCTCTCATCCCACTTTGAGTTGTCACATCTCTCTCCAATTAGGAAGGTCATGCTTTTGCTTTCTTTGCCTCATTTGTTGGTAATTCAATCCTCTCCTCCCTTCTCAGCCACAAAGTCAATTTCTCTGCTTAAATCACACCTTCAAAGCTTATATTTTATTCGTTGCTTAAAATTCATTGCCTGCTGAATCAATTGTGATAATCTGTATAAAAGCCACTACATGTTATAAATTATTTAGTGTTTGATTTGCTGAAGATAAAAAAAAAAGTTAGATTTCAGGTAATCATACAAACACGTATATTAAACACTTCATTTAAAGAAAAACAAAACAAAACAAAACAAAACAACACATTTGATTAGAATATTCTCTTCCTCAGAACAGCAGTACTGAATACAGAACAGTGACAGAATGCAAAATTAAAGTCAATTAAAGTCACTTCAGTCAATACAGAAATGCAGACAATAACCTCCAGGCAAGAGAATAGCCTATCACATCTCATCTACTGTTCTAAAGTTATTTGCTATTTTTCTTTTTTTAATGTTACTTTCCCTGAAGGTTGATGTCTCTCAATTACAAGCTGCAGTCTTCACAAAAATGGCTGTAAAGTTGTATTTGCATTCTTTAGCATGCAAATATATACAGAGGCAAAAAAAAAAAAAAAAAAAAAAAATAATAATAATAATAATAATCATTTGATTATTATCACCTGTTAATTCTTCATTTAGGAGCACCAAATTAAATTAGAAGCAATACGCAATTAATTATAAGGGGCCAATATTCCATTATGCATGACATGACAAATCATTCAAAATACTGCTTGCAAAAGTGTACATTTGGTATTGAAGAAATCAGGTATTCAATAAATGTTTCTGTATTCACTTTTGTTTTCGAACCATCTGTGCACTTGCTAAATCAGCAGTTGGTACAGGAACATTGGAAGAGACTTTATGGTTCACCATATCCAGCCTGTTGCTAATGCACTTTTTCTTAACTGTTTACAGACATTTTTAGCAAATTATACGATAATGTCTTCCTCAGCTATTTGCAACTCAGTAGCTCTATACTAAGAGCAATAAATCCCAATATCAGTTCCTAAATGCAAAGTCTTGCATTTTGTATCGTTCAATTTTTACCGATTTCTCTTCATTCAGTCACATTAGCCTCATTTTGACAGAACCTCCTGGCTTCATTTATCAACAAACTTCACAGTACTGCTATTTCCACAACCTTATCCTTGCAGAGGCTCAGACTGATTCCAAAACCCATCTCTAAAGCACCATCTAAAGCCAGCATTCTTGCTCTGGGTCAGCATTTTCATACTCAAGTAAAGCTGTCATCCCTTCCTCCCTTAGCTCCTACTGAACGCACAGTTCACATAAAGATGCACAGGTTCAAGTAAACAAATATCCAAACCAGAAGCCAATTAATGTAGCCAATATATCAGCAGTCTGTTTCAAGTTTCATGTATAAAGCATTTATTTTATCAAAGAACCTAAAAAAAAAAAACGGGCTGACTCATTGAAGGCTTATTGTAGCAATCAGCAGCAACACAGCACTTGTTCCATCAAGTTTGCTAATACAACGCATTTAAAGAACTAACAGGTGGGAAAGGGAAGATTTCAAAAGAAATGATGAGGCATTCAGCACAGCCACAAGGCAGTGCCACCACTACAGATTTAAATCAGCCGTCTTCCCTGTCACGTTTACAGAACATAAGGAACAGCAAAACATCATTGCATTTGTTCAATTCCCATCTGAACTGCAGAGAATTAGTAACACGTGAGACTGAAAGGTTAATTATCTGCAGCCATCCATTCTGTTTTATTAAGTTATGGTCACAGTTTTGGTGCAATATTACCTGAAATTAATAGCGAGATCCCTGCTGCAAAAGGCTTGTGTAAGTATTTTGAAATACAGTGAGTTCCTTCCTAATCTATTTTTTGTGCAGAACATTAAAGAAACATGAAGTAGAGGTGGAGTAGGCTGGAAATTAGATCTGCACAAATAGGCTATATTTCAAGACCCTTGTGATAACCTTAGCAAATTAGAAGGGATAAGATCAACTCATGCTAGCAAGTATGTCCAATTTTATTGTGCTGATACAGAGACAAATCAGCACTTTTACACATATCATTTTAATTGTCACAGAATTAGTCACCAAAGCCTACAGCAGCTTTCTAAGGGAATGTTAAATCAACAACTGGAGAAAATATATTTGAATACATTTTGCCAGCAAATGCTCATTCACTTTTATTATAAAACTTTGGCCTATGGCAATATTAAAGCACATCAAAACTATGACTGTGTAGAAATCCATGCACTAGAAAAATCACAGTTTCCTGCTTGTGACCTCACTGGAACAGTTTCTCTTAAATTCTGGCTTAGTCTTTCACCTCTTCTTTCATTCATAGAACCATCAGTAGATGGAAACTTTGTCCTAGGAGCACAGATAAGATTACCAGACCAAGAGTATTGCTTTTCCAATGACTTCTCACCATAAAGTGGAAGACAGATAAACTGAAGAAAAAAAGCATCAGAGTGTTAAATAAAAAGAGGACATGAAACTAATTAAAACCAGAAGCTGTGCTGGGCTAGAAAGGGAAGCATGCTGTGTAGGAGACATTGAGTAACCACAAACTGGCTCTCAAGACTCCAAACAAGAAAGATTTTGTGATAGACACCTCTTCTGAACCGAGTCCACAAATACTGCCATAAGATGTGACCTTGTCCATGTATGCATGAAAAGCTCAATTAATGCAAAAAAAAAAAACCAAACAAACAAACAAACCAAACAAACAAAACAACAACACAATAGAAATGATCAAAAGGATACAATAAAATACTGTTCCAGGTACTCCACAGATTTTTTCCTCACCTTCAGAAGCAGACAAAGTTTCTACCAGGAAATATGTCTGTTATCTTGGCTGATCTGCTTAGCACAAACTGAGCCATTAAAAAACAAAATCTTAATTTGGAGCCTTAGCCCAACAGTTATCCAGCATGACTGCACATACCCCTCCTGGTTTCCACTGATGTTTAGGCTGTTGCTGAGCAATAGGACCAAACCTGCAATTTTCCTGAGATCCAACCTGACCTCCCCCTGGCACTACTAAAACCTACTGTGTCAGATATTGGATGAGATTTCAGTTTTGAGTACATTGCCTCTGGGTATTTACAAATAAAATCTGTATATAGCAAAAAGTTGTTTTGGACAGGAGCTGGTTATGAAGTTGGAATTTTGTTTGGTCTGGATGGCATGTAAAAGAAAGGCATCACAGTCTTAGCTAATATTTTGTAAACAATTCCTGGGATACCTGTGATAAGAGGGGACTAAGAACAAAGCAATTTAATGTGGAGCTGCTAAATTCTAGTTTGCATGAAGCATTTTATGTGATCTTAAGGGAATACTTCAGGTCATTGGTCACAAACTGCTTTGTAGTAGTACAAAACTGACTGATGAAGGTGAAGTGACTTATTTTTCTGTAGTTTTGATTTATTGCTGTGTAAACTGAAGACTGTAGTAACAGCTAGATCAACGAACCTCGCTTCGATCAAAACACGTGGCTGGGCTAATTAGCAACTAAGCAAACAGCAGCATGAAAAATGGTAACCCTTAATTACAGCCTCAAGTGTACTGCTGGGCATGTGGAATTGTCTGTTTATCCAAAATGAACAATAAGTAGCTTGCCACATGTTTCTCATGTCTCAGAGGACTAATTAAAACTGGCCATCCCTGGTCCAGGCCACCTGAGTACTGATTAGATCTCCTCTAGTAAAGATTGCTTCCAGCCTTTGTCCACCAATGTTTTTTTTCCATGTGACCCTCTCTTTTTTTGTGTGGCAGCTCACTATTAAATTTCTCCCAGTAATTCAGCTGAATTGCTGCTGTCCTGCCCACTTTAGTAAAACAGTAGCTTAGCTGTCTAACTGAGGAACTGATGTTCAGATAGTGAGCACTGTTTGTGACAGTTCCTAAGCTTCTGGTAGGGAGCTCAGCTGCATTTGCATTTGATTTCCCAACCAATCCTGCCAACGAAGCCTTTCCTTTGAGAGGATCTGGCATTAGAGAAGCCATCTCATTAGTGAGAAACCAGAAGGGTACTAGAACTCTTAATATAGTACCATAAGAGTGCTAGTTCTTCAAAGCAAAGCAAAGTGACACAGAGCATCCTTGAGATAAAGAAAAAGTTCTAAAAATCCAACTTGTTCAGTCTAATTTTGTGGACACAAAGAATTTGGATCCTAGGCATCTCAAATTACTCCTTCCAGCCTGCCTTACTTTGCATGTATTTATAATGAATCTCTTAGGTTTCCATGACACAGAGTTCCATTTATTCTTCCCTAAGCCCAAATTAATAAGCTTAAATGATTTGCTATCTGTAAATGTTCTCATGACTGCAAGTCTCCACTCTATCATCTTACTGGCAAATTTTTGGGAGCACCTCATCCAAAGAAAGAACCCACTGCTACCATCTGTCTGTATTAAATGCAATTCTTTGAAGTCTAAATCTTATAAATTAGACAGTATTAATAGTAACTATTTCCCCCTGAACTATTTTAATACTACTGCTCAATAGCCAGGATGCCTAAAACATAACATGTTTCAATAATCCCAAATATGAAGGCAAAAAAAAGAAGAAAAAAAAAAAAAGAAAAAGAAGAAATTTAAATATACTGTAAAAAAATAGAAAAATATAACAAGTGGCAAAAGAAAAACTAGAAGTCATTTCTAACGTGTCTGTACTTAGTGCCCATGACACAGATGCAGTCAGAATCTTTTGGCATCCCGAAAAGGTGTGATTTCTTTGAGGAACACAAAGTCTGGACAGTGATGGAAATCCAACTCAGTACTTTGTACAGTAGAAGACAAGATCTTATAAATGCTACTGGAAGGCTTTTCTTTCCAATGACCATCAATGCAGGACTTTACACAGTTGATGCAAGTTGCTCTTTCCAAGCAACTCCTTTCTGCCAGTCCACCCAAATCTCCTCACAGAGCAGTTAGCTTTAGCATACAAGTGCCAGGGGAGCCACAAAGAGTAAAGTAACTGCTGCCCTGAAGAGAGCCCCAGCTCTACTTCACCATTGGAGACTTACAGAGAGTTGTGTCTAAAAAGCATAGCAATACCAACACTTTTTAATAGGAGTAAAAGGGTTGATAAAAGGTCTGTTTATAAACCAAAGCTGCTTTCCCTCCAAGTGGAAAAAAATTAAGGAAAGAAGTGATAGGAAACAATGAAGCCTAAAAGGCAGTGTTAAGAGACTGAAAGACTTCATTATGAGATTTTTTTACTGAGGATGCCACATAGAAAACAAAACTGAACAGGAAACAGAAAATTTCTATAGGCACCACACGCTAACATCAAGCACAGACCAGTTAAAATGCATTAAACGTTACTATCCCATACATGAGATAATGTGGTTTTGTAGTTGGTTTGTAATATATATCACCTATTAACTATTGAATCATTTATACATATTGAAATACAAAGACAAAGCTGCTTAAAAAAAAAAAAAGTGATCACGAGCTTTGCAATTAAATCAATTCAGCACATGATAGTGGGTTCCTGTAAAAAGCTGAGAGGTTATTGTTCTTCTGAGAATCATTACAATAAAAGAGTCCACAGTTAATGTACCACAGATTAGCAGTATCAAACAGCTCTACTGAATAAAAGATGCAGACATACCAGAACACAGATAGCAGTATGACCGGGATATCAAAATATGCCAGTAATAAGCAAGTTCAGAGAAATACCGTTATCTGTCTAGAGAGGAAACAAAGTTGGGAGGCCAAGGCAACCTTATTTTTAAGGACTATAGGGTAAAGTTCATTTCTGTTGAGGTATACTAGAAAGGACAATTATGCAGCATCATAGAATCATAGAATGGCCTGGGCTGAAAAGGACCACAAAGATCACGGAGTTTCAACCCCCCTGCTATGTGCAGGGTCGCCAACCACCAGGCCAGGCTGCCCAGAGCCACATCCAGCCTGGCTCTGAATACCTCCAGGGATGGGGCATCCACAACCTCTTTGGGCAACCTGTTCCATTGTGTCACTACTCTCTGAGTGAAAAACTTCCTCCTAATATCTAACATAAATCTCTCCTGTCTTAGTTTAAAACCATTCCCCCTTGTTCTATCACTATCCACCCTTGTAGTGTATTCAGATCTGAACTTATGCCTTGGAGAGTACTACATGTCAGTGAAATCAGAACCAGTCTGCCTAGGACACCAAATGGGTTGAACTGTGACAGGTGACTTCATCTGGGCCTGTCCCACTCCATTACAAGATGCTCAGCTAATCCATCAGGAACACATTTACTGTAAAACAAGTTGCTTGACAGCTTCTCAGCCTCATCACCCCATTGCACTAAAAACATCTACTTGATAGAAATAGAGTCAATTGAGGGAGATGGCCTATTAACAATGGAAATGACTTTTTTCTTCTAACCATTCTCCACTGGATATAAATAAAATACTTTTAAATGTTCTAGAGAAAGTGATTATACATTCACAGGTTCCCCCTTCAGCAACTTACCACAGCAATTGCCAACAATAAAAAATAATTGTCCTTCTAGATCATTTAGGAATCAGACCTCTCATCTTCAAAATCTGAACCAGTTGTGCTTAATTATGATTGGACACTGAATGCTTTTTCTTGTATACTATAAAAAAATAAATATGTGTTAAAATTCATTTACAATGGTATTGCATAACATACTAGGTACATAATATTCTTTGAGATGCTTTTCTAAGTAAATGATGGATTATTTATTGCCCGCTGAAATTCTAGAATATATTTTGAAATATTAACAAGTTCTATGCTTAATCTGGTTTCAAATTAAAGGAGACTATCTTTGAACTGAAGAAAATTCAAAGCAAGAGAAGTAATAAGAAGAAAAAATATCCTGAAAAAGTTTGTTCAGTTTTATTAATCAGTTCTCGCCTCCTTGTGTACATTTGCTATAAACATTCTTGAGATAAAATTTAATAACCCTGATTGCCTGTTAGCTTTCTAAAAAGCTTAGGGGGGGGGAACCCACAAAAAGCTTTTTTTGATAGTTGCAAGAAAAGTGGGAAAAGTAGGACTTTTTTCTTACATGTTCCAAATAATCAGTTCTGGCTTGTAACATGAAGAAGTCAACTTTTAGCAAACTATGAAAATCAACTAGACTTTCTCTAGTCTAACTGCTGTCTCCCAAGGGAAGCTACATATATTACATACCTGCATTTTTGGCAGGACTTGTTCTTACCATGCTACTTAAATTTACTCTGTATGCATTTCAAATCCTGTAATCAAAAGACAAAGTGATGGGAAAAAACATCTTTGCACCCCAAAGTTGAAAATGTGTTTATGTTCTTAAATGTTTTCAAGGTAATTTCAATAAATGGCTCTTTACTATAAATTCCATGAAGGAACTTGTGTGCATATACTTACACCCAACTCAGATTGTAAGAATTAATTCATTAATGTTTATAAGCTACTGTAAAGACTTAAAATGCACCCTAAATTCTCTGAGCTGCATCCCCTTTGTAATCCAAATCATTGGGTAAAAAAAAAAATAGTCTGCTAAATGGTTTGGACATGCTGTAATGGTAGATTTTATCAGGCACTATCAATTTCTGGATCCCTGTCTTGGTGACATCCTATATTTTCCCATGAAAACATAATGGCTTGTTCAACTATTCCATCTTTGTTACTACTACTGAACTTTGAACAACTACTGAAGGAGAGTTTGTTCTTTCTTTATATGCTCCAATTTTGTTTTTGGTTTTTGCTTTGGAGCCATTTAATAGCTTCTTCAGATTTTCTTCTTCACTTTTGTGTTTTTTTAAGTGTATCTTGAATAATTAAAAGCACAGCAGTACACACTTCAGCTCAGTAACAAGCTGCATATAAAAAGCATGATATCCATGCCACCTCTAAACTTCTCAAGGCTCTTCACAGATCAAACAAATGACAATTCATCTAAATAGATGTCAGTTCTCAAAAGGTTAAAGGCGTCTGTGCTAGAAAGACGACAGTGATTCCCCAACAGAACAGTAACAATCAATAACTCTTGTTTTGAAAAACACCAATAGTATATTTCAGATAAACCAGAGGAATTAAGCCAGACAACAATACACACTGCAATACTGCAAGTTCATGCACTAGTTACTTAAAAAGCACAAAACATTACTTCTTAAATTTTTTTTCTTCAATTATCTAAAATATATGGATATCCACATGTAAACATGTTAAATCATGTAGCAAGGAAGAAAATTACTTGCTCCTAAACTAGATGTACATTCTTAGCAGGTGGCAAGTATGGACAACAAAGGTGCCAAGAATGACAAAGCAGATAGTTCAAGAGCTACAGTACAAATCCAAGGTATTTAATCCTGCTTTCGTGTAAATCTGCTTTGATTTTTATGACTTCCTATATCCAGCCCATAACTGTTGCAAGCATATAACATGAAACACAGCTGGATATGAGCAAAGAATCACTGGCACTGCTCTCAGAAATCCCTTTGGTATGCAATTTACTTGACATGGGATTTGCTTATGTATATGAAGTATATGAATAATTGCACAGATGACTATAGCACTGACTTCACTGAAACAGCTTATATGGTACTTCAAGGTTCAAAAGTGGATGTGTTGTACGAGCATGGTTATATAGAAGGTGCCACTATGTGGAAGGATACAATTTGTCATCTACTGGCACTAGGCATATATATTTTCCAGTGGGTAGAAGGTAAGTTGCGGCTTATATTTGATTTTCTTAAGCCAAGGTAGGATTTGAATGGGATGTTGTAAAGATTTTGGGTGTAGTGAAAAAGCACTCCAGGGTAGGGGAATCATGGGGAAAGCACAGAGATAAGAGAGAGCAGAAGTGAAAAGTACTAGAGAGTGTAACAAGCTAAGTCTGGATACACAGAGAAGCAAAAACCCACAGTTCTCTCAGATTCTGAACTACATTTCCTTTCAGAAAGGTGCTGCCTACTCATTGCTTTTGCAATTTTTCCTATGAATCTGGCGGAAGTATTTCAAGCCGTAACTCATTTAATGATTTCACTTAATTTATTCCGTGAGCTGAGCATTAAGCTTCATACAGAACTTGTGATCCTATGTTCCTCTAAAGATCCACTGCCTTTAAAGAAAATGTCTTAAAAAAACAAAACCGGTTAGATCAGCAACTCTAAGATTACAGTCTAAATACACTGCAGGGATTTTGATGCCTAGCTCTGAACCTGACCAGCTCTTTATAGTCATTAATTACTCCTAACCCCAGTGTCAGCCAAAGCCACTCCATCAGTGCTTTGAAATGTAACTTCCTGTGTTAGGCCAGATTTGCTTAAAGAGGGAAGAAGTGCTTGACATCTGAATACATGCCAAAAAAAATTTGAATCCAGAAACTTTGAAGGGGATCTGAACATCCTAATCAGGAACTTCAGAGTTGGATTTTCACAGTGGGGCTTTCACACTTTTAGTCAGTCTTTCAGAGTGACATAAATCCTGGGCTGGTAAAGACATCTGGGGGAGTTTACTGCTTCCTCTCCAAAATAGCACACTTGTCCAGGTTATGGGAGACAAGCTTAATTTCTTCTTCAGCATAAGAAGCTTCAAACCCATGATTCTAAGCACTAAGTTGTGATCTACTCTATCTCTGAATGTGTTTGTATGAATGGAGAAGAGAATAGCAAAGTGGGAATATCTGTTTCATTCACAGTTTGCTGAAGACAGAGATGAAAGAACACAAGTCCGTATTTCAGAGCATATCAGACCACCTGTGGTTCAAGCACTGACTGAACAGTTGCTGAAATGCATAAGCTGCACTGAAACATCTCTAGAAATGCTTCTAAGTGTTAACAGCCTCATTCAGAAGGAGC
Source organism: Centrocercus urophasianus (assembly GCF_019232065.1). Lineage (NCBI taxonomy): Eukaryota > Metazoa > Chordata > Aves > Galliformes > Phasianidae > Centrocercus > Centrocercus urophasianus. The sequence continues at coordinate 34,274,289 of NW_024884253.1, forward strand.
AGGATAAAAGTACTTCCATGCAGTTCTTGGTATCTGTTTGTCACAGTGAATGCCACAGTAGAAAATGACCACAGGAGCAGGTGTAAAGAGAACCTCCCCAAAGAGCCTGTAGATGCTGCCTGTGGCCATCTGCTGCCTCAGCGAACTTGTAAGGTCAGACAGTGTCTGACAGCAAAAGGAAAGGACAACATACTCTCCATCACACTGCTTTGTCACTGTTGTATGATCAGTAAAATAACTGAGAATAAGAAAATAGAGATAATTCCCTGTGACTTAGGCAAAGAATCACAGAGCTCTGATACCTATAAAAACAATTATGACTAGCTTCCAAATTGTCAAGTGCCTGAAACACATCAACATAAATAGGAATCCTGAATAATGCACAGTTATGTAAAAATCGAGATCTCTATGTGCAAAATTTGCCTCCAGCCACTGGAAGAAAGTACGTCTAATGAGTAATGTCACAAGCTCTCCTGCAAACAGCAGGCATCTTCCACGCTCCTTATGTTTAACTCCCAGTGAGTAAGGTAAACGGCATAACTTATGTTTGAAGTTGGTGTTCCCCCATTACGATAGAAAAAAGATCAAAACCTTGCCATTAATCAGATCTTTGCTCTTAAGGAGAACCATACTGTTACTTCAAGATAGTTTTCAGTAAGTAATAAAGTACTAACGGGATAATTGTAGTAGAATAGCAAATGAAATCCATTCCTGCTCACATTTGTTCCACTTCTCTGAACTGATAGTAAAAATGCATAAAATAGGATACTGATGATATCCATACACAGTGCTTTAAAGCGCTAGCAGAACTAGCAGATACCATTCTCTCTAATGCATCGACTATTTTCTGCCTAAGTCATAGCTGGTAAGAAGCAATAAAAAACTACAGCTGGAGAACCGCAGAAGACAGGGAATATGCAAACATACGCTAGCCTAAAAAATGAGTCCTCATCCTGACAGATATTCCCTTACTCACCTTCTTCTCCATATTTTTGACATCTTCTTGACTGAGAACGCATACTTCTGTTGCTTTAGTCAATGACTGAGTGTTCACTCCAGAACATCTCTAATTTCAGCAGTCTGAGAGCTCAGCAATATTAACACCTGTTCCTGAGCCCAGCTGGCCTAGCACACTTACCATCTATTCATGTCCTGAATTCTCAAAAAGTTTTCCTGTTTACTGATGCGAAGGATGTATATGCCCTATAATGAACCTCCATCCACACAGTCAAAACTATCCATCCTAGTAGGTTTTAGGGGAGAAATTAGCTCAGAAGAAGTGGACAGCCCCCAACAGAACAAACAGAATGAGACGAAGGGTGAAGAGATACTTCCATGCAGGAATCTGTGCAGCATAACAGGGAGTTTTATTCATGGTGGTTGTATGAATAGCAGTATCCAGCACAGTTGAATCTTTAGTCATCACTCGTGGCAAGGTTAAAATTCAGCCCCTTTAAAAAAGCATATCCCACCAACATTGAGCACTGAAAAATACTGAGTCAGAAAAACATGTCACACGAGAAAACAATTTGACTTTAATTATTATTATTATTTCAGAATAATTGTCTTTCCAATTATTTTTAATCTTGCAGGTCCATCACCATTTTCATGGAAAAATGCAAGTATGTCTGAGGACAGAAAGCAATGGAATGTGGCTTTTATCATGCAAGTTAAAACAAACAAAAAAACCACTTGCTTTAAAAAAATATAATTCATATTATATCATAAGAAATTCATAGTACTTCTTTTTGAAGAGAACTCCTGTATGGTATTAAAAGGATAGCCAATTGCCAACTCTTTTACATTTCTGGTTCAAACAATTAGAAACATGAAAAAAGAAAAAAAGAAAATGGAAAGTCAGCCTTTGATTTTCAATTCTTAAAATATACTTAAAGAAAAGCTACAGGAGAATCAAATACTTTTGTGTGAAAAAAAATGCCTAATCCTTCTGAGAGGTAGCTTAACTGTGCTCATAACTATAAGTTACCAAGAAAAAGCCTTAAATTACTTGATTGTAATATTGAAATAGAAATGCAATATGAATACGAAAAACATCAGATCCATTTTAATGAGAATGGTAAGAGAAGATAACACTCATCACCACAAGGACCACTCATTCACATTCTTTTGCCTGTGATGAGAATTTACATTACACAGTTGGATCTTCACAAACACACGTGCAGTACTGGCCCTACGACACAGCTGCCGATCAGATGTAAGACTTGTGAAGACCTACTTCACACACCGGAAAACATTACAAGATCTTAATTCAGCTTTCATATTTTCCAGTTTCTACCAACTACACTGAATCTATTCCTATTTCTGATTCCCTCTGGTTTCACTACCATGAACACGATTATCCAAGGTCAATGCCTAAGATTTGCTTCTCCCATTCTACTTCAGGACTAACGTGCTTCTTCATGTTCAAGAAGGCACAAGAAATATTCAAATTGTGTAGTCATGGATAAACCTGCTCTCTGATAAAAAAAAAAAAAAAAAAACAACTGGAATGATCTGTAGCTTTGCATCCATCATAAATGTTCCCTGAAGTACAGCCCCTGAGAACTATTCCGAAAAAAATAATTTGCATGTCCCTAAGTAAATCAGAAAAAAAAGTATAAGCTAATGGGTTTTTGAGAATGCCTGAGACCAAATGATTTACAAAAAAGCCAGGTCAGTAAGGCAAAACTAGAGCTTTTATCTCCATTTTGTCTTCACGCTTGACCAAGCCACCAAGCCATAGTTCATACAAATTTTCTCTCACCAGAAAGAGTACATGGTGCACTTCTACTCCCCAGGCTCCCATAGATTCCACAAATGAAAATATAGGCAAAGATACCATCACACCATAGTAAGAGGAAGCCAATTCATTTGGGATTTTCTGAATAGTTTCAGCCTCATAAATGCACTCCACTCCTTTCCAGGTTTTTCAAAAAGGACACACAATCCTTTGATTAAAACAAAAAAAAAAAACAACAAAAAAGTGGGGAAACACTGATCTACCTATCAAGGTGATGGGGAAAAATGCTAGAGGTTTTCTTGGTGTGGATTTTAAGTTTAGAAGGTAGAAGCCATTGCCATCACATATCTCAAACACCTTATACCAAACACTAATAAATACTGGTATTTACTCCCATCCTTAGAGATTGAATTGGGCCCTGGGCAACTTGATCTAGAATGTCCATGTATGCTGCAAGGGAATAAGACTCGAAGACCTTAAAGGCCCTTCCAACTCTAAGGATTCTATGATTTCACCTGTTCAGGAAAAAAAAAACTGATCCTGCCCTCAGAGATTACAAAACCTCAAATCATTTGCATGTCTGAAAGCACAAACATCTCGTGGAAGCAACTGATGCCTGAAAATATTTTCACAAGTTTCTGCCACATTATAAACATACTATCTGAACATCTATTTGGGAAAAGTCGGCATAAATTTTCTATTTAGGGAAAGGCAGTAGACAAAACATCCACGTCAAAGACTTATGGAAGGAAGAAAATACATCTGTTTTAGCTGTCATGAGTTATTTTACAAGATATACATAACCTTGTAAATCACATTCCAATCAAAGAAACTATATCCCATCCTGACTGAAATACACCCCACTGCTAGTTCTCTAACTGAAGAATCTGACCTTCCACGTTATATTTAATAAGAGACAGAAAGAATAAGAGCCACATATAGCAGAGAATAATCTATGAAATCTCTTAAAAATAAATATTTGGAAGTCTTAAAGAAAATATTATGAAATAAGAGGTATATAAAAAATTGTTTATGAGCTCAAACACACAAAAATTGTCTTTTTACATATACTTATAAATTAATCCCTTTGCACATACAAAAAAGAAGACTATGCAAGAATATATCACACAACACAGAATTCCAACAATTACTTACTTTTTATTTCCATCTATAAATTTGAAAATGCATTTACCAGCTTTTCTGGTGCCTACTGTAATTGTCCTCCAGACGATAGTCTCCACACAATTTATGATAAGATTGATACATTCAGTATGAAGTGGTTTCACTATTTATGCTTTATGTTGCATCCACAATTTGCTTATCAAGTTTTTTTTTTAAGAAAAAGAGCAGTTCTATACTTAAAAAAAAAGCCTAATGAAATTGGCAAAACTTAATAATTCATAGCTTAAAGCTTGGTCTTAGCTATACTGCATCCATTTAATTTCTGCTGCATGTATCTATTGAATTTTGTTCATTGGTCTACATGAAATATTAAATATGAGTTTGTTTTCCAATCTTTTCTCTATATGTTTATGCCAAATACTGAACCTACCAGAACTAATAGAAGCCTATCCAGTGACAGCTAAAGTTTAACTTTAAACTTCCCTGCCATAATAATAAAGCCATCGTTCAGAGGCTCATGCTGAATTGTGCACTGACTGTTAGAGAATTGTTGGAGAGAGCACTAGTAGTGCCGTCTGAATGCTGTACATTAATTAACTGATGGAAAATTTACACTGAAAGATGTTTTATTCAAAAATATGGATTCAACTGTAAAATAAAACTATTCTGTAAAAACCCATTAACTGTTCAAGTCCTGTCAGAAACAAAACAAGGCCCAGACCTGCTATTTCTTAGCTCTGTTGGTTTCCTGAATTAAATAAGTCATTCCTCCAGGACCAGTTCCTTCAGAAACATGGGCCAGCAGCGCGGTGAGGTAAGCACAAGAAAGCAAAGGGAAAAATGTTTGTGTTTACCTACAACACCCACTTCTCACGGTGAAACTTGCTCACTTTTGAGACATCCACCTAAAATACTTCTGTTTTCCTGGTCCACAATGTTCGTGTTGATTAATTTTTTTTTTTTTTTTTTAACAGCAATGGCTGCAATTTTTTTGTAATGACAAGCATAGACACAATTTTGCATAAATTGCAATTTTCATACCAGAAGAGAAGTTTTGTTTTCAGTTAGAAACATGCTGTGTAAAATTCAAACTTTGAACCTCACGGTTCTTTTTAATGCGTCTTGGCAATTTTTGTATAGCTTCGCCTTCTCTCTTCTGCATGCTCCTCACCTATACTGTACCTGTCATGACACATTAAGGCAACAGATTCAAATCATACAACAACAGAGGAAAAAGTGTCACTTTACTCAAAGCAGAAGTCAGCTAGGCATCCTCAGAGGAGACTGGAGGTACTTTGAGACCTATCAACTTCTAGCAAGTCATCATGACAGAATTTCTAAGTGTAAAGATAATGTTTTCTGCCACAGTTTCCTTACTGAAGGCATTTTTGCCTATGTTTAAAAAAAAAACAAAACACTTTTTTTTCTTTCAGAAAAATAATACCATCATATACAGCAGAAGAATATGTAAAATTTCCTGAATAACAAAGATATCGAGAGTTTTATAGTTTGCATTAAAAAGAAAATGAAAAAGAAAAATATTGACAGACTTGACAGAAGGGAGCATGTTGTATTGCCTGTTGGATGTAGGTGCCTTTTTCTTAAAGAAGTGTATTAATGCAGATTTCTGTAAAATTTGATCCTTACACTTCACTCATACAGAACATACTATTAAACCATGTATTTTATATGTTTATATATTTCATAGGCTGTACCTTATGTGTTTATATATTTCATGGGATGCAATCAGCAGAAGGTTTAAAATATGAATTTGATTATGGATATGTCTTGGTGTTCTGGCTTCATGGGGCCAGATACTGTACAAACTAAGAGGTTCTTCTTGTATACAAGTAGTAAATTTTCAGTGATCTGAAACCGGGGTCTTTGAAGTCCACTGACTGAACAGAATGATGTAAATCACCGGGATAATAATACTACTACTAATAAAATGCATTCATTTAGTCCTTTGATTGTTTATCTTTGTGAATGTTTTTTCAGCAGCCAGGAAAGCAACAGGATCCCCTGAGAACCTCTGATGCTCAGGAAACTAAAGCTTTAAGTGTATTTGACCTGGTGTTTGTAGCATTCCTTGAAACAGCATCACTGTTTGTTTTGTCACGTTCACAGGGAGTGGATGCTAGGTGACATGCTGACCCTAGAGTCATTAACAAGATACCCATCTTTTTTTTTATTATTATTATTTGTCTGTAAAGAACCAAGCACAACCTGAAAATGAAGTAACATTGCTAATTAAAAATAAGCCATTACTTGAAAACTCAAGCTAGCTTTAAGCCTTCAAAGAACTACAAATAGCAGGAAGCAATATTGAGAGGCTCAGCTCGAGATGCAGAAAAAAAATAATCCTAGAGTCACCTGAAAATCACAATGGTTCTATACACCATGGTTTTCAAACTGGATATCCATGGGAGTCAAATTCTCAGCAAGTATGATGGAAAGTTTGGGAAAAAAAAAAAAACACCTATGAAAATGTTAAGTCTGGTAGTACCAAGATTTTCTCCTAAGAACTACTACAGATCCATCTTGTCACATTTCCCCCCTACCCATATTATAATGGCATTTTAACAGTAATGTTCCTGGATAAATTCTCTCTCTCCTGAAAATTACTTTAGAATATAATTCCCTGAGGATTTACTTCACAGACTTTCAAAAAGCCACCAAGACTTGCGAAGTTTTCAAAATATGTATTTAGAAGACTGAAATGAGGACAAAGAAAAAAATGCATTACACTGAACATTATTTAAGTCTAAATTGCCACTCCAGTCTTTTTCTTTTTTTCCCCAAGTAAGTGGGCTTTTCCACTATCAGTTTCCTCATTAACCACTTCATTGTTCTTCTAAAACCTCTTCCAGGTGCCTTATATATCAAATTACTGGTGAGCTACTAAGGGAGAGCTGTTAAATAACATCTTTACTATAAATCCTATTTGTAAGCATAAACCTTCCTTCACCAGCCTTAAAAAGAAAAGAGAATAAAATGGAAAAAGAAACAAGTTTTCCCTTTATGAAAATCAGGCAGAAATATTTAAAGAAGCACATAGCTTTAGTCAAAAGGATACTTTAAAAAAAAAAAAAAAAACTTGTACAGTTTAACTCTATGTGATATTTGTCACGTTATATTATTCACATGTTGTTAAACTTGCTAAGACTAGAATATTTTGGTTTTTATTGTGCAAACTACAATTTTTTTCCATACATGCATAGATTACAAAAAAATATTGGTTTCTAAAATCTTAAACTTTAATTAACGTTTGCACTTGGGCATTAAATGACAGGCTAATAGTGGAGGTTGTTCCTCTTCTCCCCTCCCCTCCATCCTCTGCACCACACACACATCTGGATCATCTGTGAAGTTGATCCAACTTCAGAGTTCAACCAAGGTGTTCAGTCACGTCCATTTCCAAGTATCTGCAAGGATGGGACAGTGTACTGCTGTCTTGGTGTGTATCTTTGGTTGATGGCAGTTCCAGTGCTGCTGTGACAAATTAGAAACCTCTGCATCAGCCATAGCACTCAACGCATCTAAGATTCAGTGGACTTGGAAGTCCAGGTGATGAGGTGACATGAAGCTTTATCATGCTTAACTGAATTACTGAAATGCCATGGTTGACCTAATGGTGTTCTTACAGGAGGGAAAGGCTGAGCAGAAAAAAGAATAATCTGAGTAGTATACAATGTATGGTGTTGCAAAACTACTTGCTCATCTAACTAATCCCTCCAAATATCTTCTCCATTTAAAAAAGAAAAAAGTTATTACTGAATTATTCTAGAAAGTAAAAAAGTCAACAAAAATCAGAAAAGCAGAAGTATGAAATGATTAACTATGTAAGAAATGTATTGATTACATGGGATATCAGAGTACCGGTGGTGCAACTGAAGCTGAGAGTACTTTTTCCCACTAAGTAAAAAGAAGGTCCATAAGGTCCATTATCCACTATAAAATGAAGCCTGTTGGTGAATAATGAAAAGATGGTTTAATGGCTGAATTTGTGCTTTGCTTAAGTCTTCATTTAAAAGCTAATCTCAGCTGGTAGTAGAATAAAAAAGAATAGATTAGATGGTTTCAAATCATCTGAACTATATGAAAAGCACTCGAAAATTTATAAAGAACATGCTGAATATATTTCAGTTTTCCTGAAGATGACACAGGGATAATTAACTAGTAACCTGAAGATGGGAAAAAGGAAAAAGGTAATCCCTATACTTAAACAGGGAAAAAAAAGAAAAAAAAAAAAAGACTAAATTACAGAATAATGAGTTTTATGAGAGTAATGAGTCCAGTGTTTCCCATTTTATTACCTTAAAGTAATCTATAAAAATACTGTCTAACTGTAATGTCATGAGAAGTAAAACTGGCTAAATATCTGCATTATAAGAATTTTGACTAATGCTTCACTGACAGGTAGATTAACTGGGTTTTGCTGGAAGGTTTGTCCTTGTCCATAGGGAAAATGATCTTACAGATTGATAAATTACTTAGCTGGTATAATAAAACACATACTTACTAGGTTTATAGACAATATGAAGGCAGAAACAAGTTTAATCATGTTAGAACACAAGAGAATATTCAAAATGATTTTGATGAAATGGGGAAATAGTCTAAGAGGAAAAATGCAATTCAGTATGTTAAGTAGGTATGAATACAGTGTAGATCAGTAAGAAACAGAAATACCACATTGAAAATAGTAGGACAAATTACAGCTCTGAAGAAGCTGTGCACAGTGCACTGTGGTTTACAGTAGATAAACTCTACCATCAGTGTCACTCTACCAAAAGAAAAAAAAAAAAAAAAAAGGAATAGAAAGAAAATCTATCTACACTCACTGGAAAGGTCTTATCTGGAGGCCTGACTTCAGATAGGGAACCACATCCCAACAATACTTCGGGCTAATTGGTAAAAATTAGAACACACATCAACAAGAACAATCATAAAACAAGGAAACATAACCTTTCTCCAAAGGGAAATTCAAACAGCACAGTCTGAAGAAAACTGTAGGAAGAGATAGGACTGTAGAGATAATAATCATAAATAACTACGAACATAGAGCTACTACAAAGAGGAAAGATGAATGTAAGCAGGGAAAATAAATGGAAATAGCTGTCTTGAATTGCTGCAGAAATTTAACATAGATCAGGGTCGTATCTAACTACAGTGTGAATGAAGGTAGAGATAGCAGTATAGCCACGTCGCGTGACCAGATAGCTCTAACAAGAGAAGGAGATACCCTATTATGAGGAGATGCCCTATTATTCTCAGGTAAATCTGTGCCTGGGCAAGGTGCTCAGACACACTGTCCAGTTGTAAGAAAACTGACAGTAGAATAACAAGACTTCCATATTTGGATGATTTTAATGAATAAGTTAGACATATCACTGCCCTGTGGCATCAATAATGACTTACTTCATTGTTCCTCTAGCACGATTTTTTATGATTTGTTACCAAAAAAATATCCTCTCAGTAAATGGTTTTGTGTGTTCTAAAGCATGGTTCTTCTTGTACATTAAGCAAGTAGCAACACAATATGTATATGGAGGAAAACCATAGTGGCATCCAAGACTGAGGATTTTTAAGACACTGCTAGACATGAAGGAGAAATGGGCCTTGTATCAAATTTGTGATAAACTATGAGCTCTCCAAACTAAAGAAGTAGAAGCAGAGAACCTGACCTCGGCAGACTTACTTGTTTTATTTAGAATCTGAACTATAAGGAGGCCCACTGCAATCAACACAACTGTCAGAGGTCAGATGAGGTTTTAAAGGCTGGAATGTTATGGCAACAGAAAAAAGAGTATCACATGCAAAAGTATGTCCTGTATTTTCTCTTTTTCCTATCAGTCTCTCAGACTTTCAGCTGTTCTTTTTTCTCCTATTATTATTAAAATCCTTGATAACTACTTCTTAAAAATAACATAATACATGCATAAAACAAACATATTTGACAATTAATAACAAAACTATAAACAAGGCCTTTGGATGTACACAATTTTCTGCTTGCCATTAATGAGATTCCTACGCTTCAAAACATAATTTTAATTCATGATTTTATAAGGGAAAAAGGGCTGCATCATAAATTTGCAGGGAATAGTATTGGCACAGACAGATTTCACATTCATACACATTTATATACCAGAGCTGACAGCAGCTGAATATCATGTTGCTCACTTTTTCATAGGCATGTACTATCTACTTTGCATCACACAGTTGTGCAGTAACTACTCTGTACTTTTATTAGCTCAGGGCAGGAAAACTTCAACACCCCAGGCTCTTGGACAGCAAAGTCCGTGGTATGGACAAAGCTGCAGCAGTAGACAAGAGTTGTCTTAGTTTATCCTAACATCCTGCAGAAAAAAAAAACGTAAAATAAAATCCTGTTGGCATATGTCACATCTGTATGAAGAGGTTTCCTGTAATAACAGTATACCAGTAGCGCTAAGACTAAGCAGTGTTTTACTGGGCATGGAGGTGATGGGTTGGCAGTTGGACTGGGTGATCTTAAAGGTCTTTCACAACCTTAATGATTCTATGATTCTGTGAACATGTGTGACTACAATATCAGTACATTCCAGACTCCTTACATGGATGTTTACATCCAGCATAACATTGCACACACTTACGACTTTTTTTCTCAGCTTGAGCATGATTCCTTTTGGCCATTTCCGAAATCAGGAGCAGCCACAAAATACCACTTGCCTCCAAACAGAATCAATAGCACAAACGCATTCTTGATCAAACACCCATGTAAATGAACTAATGCCTAAAATTTCCTTACTTCTTCATGAAAAAATAGAGTTGTTTTTAACTTGCATATTTGAAAAGAAAAATAATTTCTGAAGGAGAAAGGACAGATGAAAACGTGCACTGTCCAAACCAAAGTAATAAATCTTCTCCCATGAATTTCAGTGAAAGTATTTCTGATATATTTCAAAAGGAGGACAATCAAGCTAAAAGTTTATTCATCTACATAAATGGAAAAGTATACCTGTGTCTGAAAACACCATTAGCACTGCTCAGGTTTTGCCATTCCAGCCCCATTGCCTCAATTCTTACCACTCCTTAAGACAAGAACTGAAGTTACGTACGTTTCAAGTGTTATTAGAAAATTGCCTGCTTATTATGGTTGCTGTGGGATGCCTTGGTTCCAGCCCTGAAATGCAGGTTCGGCCCACAGCTCTTTCCCTCTGCTAAAAGGCATCTATAACTTGTCCCTTCCAGCACCTCTGTACAGGTCTAGAGACAACAATTCCAGATAGAAGGGAGTTTCTACCCAGCAAAGTAGAGAGAGAAATGCAAAATATTTAAGTGTCTGGGAAAAGAAAAAAAAAAAAGAAAAAAAAAAAAATTGCTGAAAAAGGCATTTGAGGCTGAATCAAAAACCTAATGAGATCCGTTTGACTGACTCTCAAGAGGTTTTGGTTCATACCCTTTGCATTCTGTGCTTTTGCTTAAAAGAAAAAAATCAAAGAGAAACTTTGAAATACAAAGATATAAAGAAATGTCAATTTCCTCCATCCACCCCCTCTAGTTTCCTATGATGAGCCTTTTCTTTTTTTTTTTTTTTAAACAACAGAATCTTGACTTCCTGAGTGTAAATGTGGTAGTCAAGAAACAAATCTAGGGGGACTATTACAAACTCTGAGAGAAGCAACAAACTGTGGGCATCCATAATTAGACATGTACACTTGACAAAATCAGAGTTGCAGCCTGTCCTTAATGTTGATCAGTTGTACTCAGCCATACCTCAATCTCATGACATACAAATCTTTAATCATGTATAAATACTAATCTGTTGAAAAATGCTGGATAACAGTTACTCTTGTAACTCTTGTCTACCCAAGGCCTCTTCATGTGTGTAAACACCAGGCACCTGAGATGGGTCTTGCATACAATGCTCATCTGAACAACAGATTCACTTCTCTGTAAGTAGAATCATTAACAATAGCTACTTCTCATATTCACACACAAAGGAAAATAATGGTGAAAATATCTCTGGCCATGCCTTCAATGTCCTTACTATCATCACTCCATATTCCTTTAAAATAGACATAAAAATGTATTCTGGAAAGGCCCAAAGTTACAGGATTAGTCTGTCTTCTCCGTAACAACTACTTTCTGCTAACAACTGAGGGTCCTGCTGCATTTAGGATCTTCACACTTTTCAAAATGAGACAAGGATGGAGGAGGCAGAGTAGTTAGAGACAAACCCTCTAATGAAGGTAGGTGGCATAAAGCAACTACTAAAACATATATATTTTAAACAAGGGAAACCATTATCATGTCAGACTCTATTGAGCATTTTACTAAAATCTAGGGAAAATATTTGAAAGACAGGGATCTCTTGGAAAGAGTCCAGCGGAGGGCCACAAAGATGGTGAAGGGCCTGGAGCATCTCCCCTGTGAAGAAAGGCTGAGTGAACTGGGTCTGTTCAGCCTTGAGAAAAGATGACTGAGAGGGGACCTGATCCAGGTTCATAAATATCTGAAGTGTGGAGGTCATAGTAGTGAGGCCAGTCTCTTTTCAGTGGTACGTGGAGACAGGACAAGGGGAAATGGACATAAGCTGCAGCATAGGAAGTTCTGCACAAATGTGCACAAGAACTTCTTTACAGTGAGGTGACGGAGCACTGGAACAGGCTGCCCAGGGAGGTGGTGGAGTCTCCTTCTCTGGAGATGTTCAAGACCTGCCTGGATGCCTACCTGTGCGACCTGCTGTAGGGAACCTGCTTTGGCAGGGGGGTTGGACTCGATGATCTCTGGAGGTCCCTTCCAACCCCTACAATTCTGTGATTCTGTGAAAGCATAAAATTAGGAAGGACACTTACCATCAAGCACTCAGCTGTCATCTCTTGAAATTGATGTTCAGCAAGTATGACCATTGTTCCATTGACACTAATGGGCTTATAAAAAATGGGCTTATAGAGCCAGAGTAAACAGGTTTTGAAGAATTTAATAATAGAAAAAGCAGGTGATGAGTTCAGATGTATTATCACCATTTATCTTGCTGCTTAAAAACAGACAAGTGTGAGACAACCAAAGTTTCCCAAAGCAAATATCCGTCTTCGTTCTACAAAAAAGTACGAACACTTTGACCTCAAGGCCAATTTTTCTGAGAGTTTGAAAGTACCAGAGAAGAAAAACTTAGACAAATGGTGATCTTGTGTTTCAGCTGTGAGCCTGGGAGTCATGTGGTTTTTTTTTCCTGGCTTTCACTCAGCTTCTCTATGGCCTCCAGCAGGTCTTCTACTCACTGCTATGGCAGTAAAAGGCAACAAATCAGACATTACTACAGAACCTGCCCCTTTGTTTCAACCAAGTCTTTAAGGATTAAATCAAGTTTCTTTGCTTGCAGGAACTATACAATAGATTTAAATAAATACATTTGGTATAGCCATTCACTTCCAATATACTTCAAGTTTCTTTTATTGTTTTTTTCTTTTCTGTATGCTAATCAGTAACTTTCTGCTCTCTGATTTGGATGGTTTACTCAGCCTGATTCAAGATCTGGCAGACTGAAGTCACAGGATTCCAACCTTTGCTTAAGGTTGTTCACTGACAAGAACATCCTAGCAGATCTCATTAGCTGATAGCAATTTTTAAGTCAGAATTAACATAAAACACTTCAGTGTTAATAGCTAAAAACTCATGTAATAACAACTGTTTAGATAAGAGAGAGAACACATATTTAACGGCATTAATTTTACTGAGATGCATCTCTCTACCACAGCGGTTCTGATTGCTCTGACTGTAATCCAATCAGTCCAGGCACAGTCCAGCTTCACACAGAAGCTCTGTGGATGCATTAGCACAGCCCTGTGCCTGAGCTATGTTACTCTCTGCAGGGTTATTGACCATGACACCACACCAAGCTAACTCCATGGTTCCCAGATGCAAACTGCCTTGCCTCTGGCCATTTTAAAGCAGAATGAACATGCAACTGTCTCCATCAATTTGTGTAAGCAAGCACAATGTTGCCTCCAACTTCTTCTAAGTTCTTTAAATTCTGTATATGTACAAAAGAATAATTAGTGATGGTAAACAAAGAAGGTCTCATTTTGCCACACAGAGCCAGAATTTCTAATGCAAAATTATAACTGCATGTTAATAAGCAATCAGATAGGTACACAGAGAGGTACACAGGACACAGAGAGGTATTTTATAAAGACTGTGTATGAGGCTTGAAGACATCATTAAATAATAAAATGACCTCAAAATCTGAGGTATTTGCTTGCTTATACAGATATCAGCATATATTAGCTTCTGAAATCTGAAAAGCCTTTGTTCCTGACTAATAAAATGCAAGTAAAAGAGACCTTGAAAGCATTTTAAAGTAATGGAAGATGTTATAAGAAAGTGGATAAGAAGATACTTCTAGTCTAGCAAAAAATGCCATCATGTTAATAATAGATGACCAGCACAGCTCAGCATGATGTAGGGATCCATGAAATGTTACAAAGCTTAAATCTCATGCTAGTGAAATGCTGGCTGGTAACACTGACAGAGTCAGTATGTGTGAAAGAAATCTTCCCTTGAGGATGTCCAGTGGGCATATACTTAACCACAATGCTGTTTAGATTGCAAGAGTCTACTAATTTTTGCAGGCTTCCTAATGGCTCAATGACTTCATCTAATGGCACTCTCTAATAGTGCCTGTAGTCGTAGAGCCCAACCAATGGCACAGCTGTCTTGGTTACAACTGGGGTCCCCCACATTAGCAGTGCTGGAGTGAAATGCAGTCAGCATCCATAGTTCCTGCTACTCTCAGCAGGAGATAATGTTGCTCACTCTAGTGAAGGAGGTGCTCCTTACTTGGCACAATCAGTCTGGGAGGTGCCCGATAGTTTATGTTCTTCAAAGACAAAGTAATTATCTCTTAAACACCAACGTTTTATATTGCTTTGTTTTTAGAGGAAGGGAATTGATCTTGAATGGGCTGCTTTGAAAATCACCCTTCTACCTGCAGAGTTGTGATCCATCATCAGACGTGCTTTTATCATTCAGAGAAAACAGTATGTGCAAAAGTCAAGGTTTACCACACAGGTGATTAACATTTCTTCTTCCCCTTGCAATTAATATGCTATAATATCTTAGCCAATTCCAGTTACAAAAATTCTATTAAGCAGATTAGTTGACAAAGGTAATAGACTGAGAAAACTGTGAATTCCTAGTTCTTGTGCAAACTAAACAGTGCTCAGATCTAGCAGCAAAAAATAAAATAAAACTTTTCCCTTCCTCACAATTGCCCTTTCTCCATATGCAGGTGTCAGTTACAGAATTTTGGGGAGATCTGCTTATTTCATTGATCTCCAGAATACTTCAAGATCCTGACTCTTGACTTTCTTAACAGCCCATGTCCAGGAGTGAGATCATCAAGCAGACTCTCCAGCTAAACGTGCAGTTGGTACAGGTGTAGGTATCTGCATGTCTCATCCTTCAAGAGCAAATTCAAGGACTCAAATCTGTCAACCCTTAGAAATAATCTTTCCAAAAGAGAATCTGTAGATGTTTTTGCCCTTGTAGTGAATTTTAGCAGTTCTAAACTACTTTGCAAACTGCATGCGATTAAAAAGAAATGCATTTTCCAAAGTATGTGCCCACCAAAATATACCAAATTTTCCTATTAAAATGTTAATACATTTATAGCCACTTGTGGCCAATACAGAAAGCAACTGTATGCAGAAATATGAGCAAACACCAAGTAGAAAAACAGTAGGAACTAGGACATGAAAGACTTTCTGTAAGGACTAAAGCAAATTGTTTGACATTTGCCTGTTTCCATTTCTAGCTCGCTACCTATTTTGGTTTGTGTGTATTTTAGGCAAAGTGTATCTTAGACACATATCCTAATCCAGAGGCAGTAGATACACATCCTAATCTTGAGGCAACCTCAGCTTCATTGTGCTTCTCATGATTTTTAAAGGTGCTAACCCATTACTGGACTTGGAACATTAATTACTTCCACTTCTCAACAGATGTATGATCAGGGTGAAACCTTACCAGAACCAGAGCACTGTGGCACATCTGGCACGTGCACAAACTGCACGTTGGCTTAGAAACCCAAATCTCACAGAAAACTGAGATTCACATGGAACAGAATCTCTGTTACTCAGTGAGACCTTGGATTAATCTGAACAGTCTTTTGGCCAAACAGTTCATCACCTTTCAATGCAAATAAATATCTCATATTGGCTGACCTCTGAAAGCTGGAACTTTTTGCAGATACAAAGAAACAATGAAACTATTTCATATCACTCTTTCCCACACTCTTTCTAAGTAATACAAGCTTGTTAAATATGACTAAAAGAAGTTACAGGTAGCATTGTTCTCTATCCATCATCCAACAATTTTTATTTTTTTTTTTTTTTAAAAAAAAAGCAGCAGCAGCAGCCCGGGCATATAAGAAAATTCAGCAGATGAGGGTATGCACAGGTTTTTGTGCCTGCCCCATCCTTGTCCCACAACAGAACAACCAACCAACAAGGTGCACGTAGCTATGATAAGTAGGTTGGTACACAGTCAGCTGATTACAGGTGTACAGCCTAACTGGCAATAATTAAAAGCTGAACACATTTATCTTTAAGGCCAGATTGGATGGGGCCCTGGGCAATCTGATCTTGATCTAGCAGTTGGTAATCCTGCCTGTGGCAGAGTGATTGGAACTTGGTAACCCTTCCAACCCAAGCCATTCTATGATTCCACAGTCTTGACTACATCTACTTAACTAATAGCAAAAAAAAAAAAAAAAAAAAAAGCATTTAGAGAAATGAAGGACATTATCACATTAATCCAATTTAAATCAACTGTGGCATTGTCATTACTTTTCGTCAGCTCTGTCTTTCATCAAACCACTGTGGTTATATTATACATTAGAAATACCACCAAAAGCCATTCAAGGCATCTATAATACTTCAGTACATTTAAACTCTTTTGTGATATTTGAATGAAGTTTGGATTTCGGCTATAGCGAATCATATGTCTAATCTGCTATCATAAATAGGGACTGGGAAGGACTTCTTGCATTCCAGTGCTCCCGTCGCAAATTCTCTGCATTCAACATTGCAGTGAATTACACTGCTAGCTCAGTTACTACATAACACTCCTTAATCCATTGTTCACACTGCCGCCTTCTCTAAACTAACCACCCCTTTTTCTAATGCTGTGGTTCTGCACCTTGTGTCGATCACACAACTACCAGTGGTTTAGATTAAACGAAATCCTATTCATGTTGTATGGATGTGATTCACTCAGATAGCCACCTCGTGCTTGTTTTTTCTACAAGTCAGAAGGAATGGATCACAGTACCAGATCATTTCTGCACATATTTACTTTTTCTAGTGATGGAAGAGAAATTAGAGAAATACATGTTTGGATCCTCCAAACAGGAGATTCATTCTTGTCTATGACGGTATGCTACGCAACATTATTATTATTTTATTTTTTTTAAGTGAGCAATTCCATCTGTTGTTTGCAACTGCTAACACCTTAGACGCTTCCAATTCTCTAGAATGAATTTTGGCGAAGGGTACGGTTATGGGATATAACTATTGAAGGATATTTTCAGGATGAGGAGAACCTCAATCCAAATCTTTACTGGATCAATGTAACCCGTTGGTCAGAGGCTGAGATGAACAGCATCTGAATTCTACTTTAATAAAGCTGGCAAAAATTAAAGCTTGGAACTTGCTCTGAAGTTGCTGGGAGGAGAGCTAAGAACCAGTCATCTTGCTCGAAAAAAAGGAAGAGCAGGCTCTAAGGCAGAATGGAAATAGTATTATCATTTTGCAGCTGAGCACTGG
Organism: Centrocercus urophasianus; assembly: GCF_019232065.1. NCBI lineage: Eukaryota > Metazoa > Chordata > Aves > Galliformes > Phasianidae > Centrocercus > Centrocercus urophasianus. The sequence continues at coordinate 34,291,959 of NW_024884253.1, forward strand.
AGCATTTTATGTTGATGAGAACAGAAACAGTTTATCAGAAGAAAGATGAGCACAAATCAGCAACTTTCACCAACGTAAGAATCAACTGAAAACACACAGAATTGCTTCCAAACATGGAGATTTTTAAGTGCATTCTGAACATGCACATTAATGGATACACTGAAACAGGTACTTTAAAAATGTACGGCTGACTGATTATAGACTGATTAAATCATCTTCAGCACCTGTAGGGATCGTGAGTAGACCGTCCTTCAGTTCTCTGAGCAGAATCTCTTTATCTGCATTAGAGGACAGAGAGGCTTTTGAGGTTTTTATGATGTAAATTATTCAGACAATCTGTAGGAGCTGTCTGAAAGGTTTCTGTTCCAGTTAGAATCTAAACACAACCACCTCGATGCATGTTAGATAAAAGTTATTTTCTTAAGATCTTGGTTTTGGTGAAACCATGGAAAAGAATTCCTCCCACACACACAGTTAACTTTAATCTGTGCACAGATGAGTGCTCTAACATCTCACCTTCTTTATAATGATCTTTCCTACAATTCTTACCCTGTAACCACCATGTCCCTCACCATAAAATCATATTAGGATCTTTCTGTTCATGGTTCATCTCCCAGTAATTCTTCCTCCTTTCCTTTATCTGTAGCTTCTTTGGTGTGTGTAAGAACTCTTCTTAGGGAAGTTTTATTTGGCTCATTCTCAAACGTATGTTCTTTATATATGTTTATACTCACTCTCAGCTAAAAATTTGGTACTAATAAAATAAAAAATCCTGCAGGCGTTCAAAAAGAGTCACACTCAACACAAATAGTCGTTTTCACTTTCACATCAAAATTTTCCACTTTACTATTCTTGGTGTTAACTTCAAGAAGGGATAATTTTCTGGATGAGACCATTTATTTTATTAAGCAGAAAACTTTTCTTTTTACTCTCATTTTACTGCATTGCTGGCACTTGATAGTTGGAAGGGGTTTGCTGCTGCTTTTGCTTGAACTTATCATTATGAAGAGCCAATATGTACAAGAATGACTTTCAGAGATTTTAATGAGAGCTGGAGGGCATTCAGCAACTTGTAAGAACAAGTCCCAGATCACCACAGCATTAAAAAAATCCATCTGAGCTGGGATTACATGCAAGTTATGACAGTATTTGAAGAAATACAAGATGGTAAGAAAGCACAGTAAAAAATAAAAAGACTAAAACCTTTTACTACATTTTTATTACCAGGATCTTAAGCATTCTGTGTGTTCCTAAGATTAGAGAACAGTGATTAAATCCAGCTTACAGACCTGCTAAAGGCACAGACCCTTGGTGAGATCACCGAGGTTTCACGGGTCACACATTTAGAAAAATAATGATAATAAAATAAATCTGTTGGCACTGCTCTGTCAGGGAACGGCAAGTCTCGCTGAGTATAACAGCGTACCATCAAAAACCTACTGGCACACCCTTTAGGAAGATTCACGTTAACTGTTCTTACTTAGAACTGACTACAACAAATACAGAGAAGGCTGAGGTACTCACTGAGTTCTTTGCCTCAGCCTTCACTGTCAGCCAGAATTCTCACATCCCAGTGAACTAGGGGAGCAAACTCCCCCCACTGGAAGGTGAGAGCAAGTCCAAGATCTCTCCTCATGAGACTGGATCCGTATAGGTCTATGAGACCGAAAGCATGCATCTCAGGGTTCCAAGGAGGCTGGCTGATGTGCTTGTTGGGCCACTCAACATCATATTTGAAAAGTCCTGGCTGTAAGTGAAGTCCCTGCTGACTGGAAAAGGGGAAACATCATTCCCATTAACAGGAAACGCAGGAAGGAAGATCCAGGGAACTTCAGGCCAGCGAGCCTCACCTCTGCGCTTGGGAAGATCGTGGAACAGGTCCTCCTAGAAGACACGTTAGGGCACACGAGGGATGAGCAGGTGATGAGACAGTCAGCATGGCTTCACCAAGAGAATGTCATGCTTGATCAATCTGGTGGCCTTCTGTGAAGGAGTAACAGCATCAGTAGACAAAGGGAAAACAAACTGATGTAATCTACCCAAACTTCTGCAAGGTCCCTGACGTGGTCCCCCATCACACTCATCTCTAAATTGAAGGGTGGAGTATTCAGTGGATAAGGAATTGGTTGGAAGGTCACAGCCAGAGAGCTGTGGTCAATGGTTCTTTGTCCAGGTGGAGGCTGGTGAGGAGTGGTGTCTGTCTTGGGACAGGTAAGCTATAACATCTTTATCAGTGACATAGCTGATGGGATTGAGTGCATCCTCAGCAAGTTTCCTAACGACACCAAACTGAGTGGTGCAGTTGATGCAGCAGAAGGAAGGGATGCCATACAATGGGACCTTGATAAACTTGAAAGGTGGGCCCATGTGAACCTGATGAGGCTCAACAAAGCAGTGCAAAGTTTTGCACTTGGGTCAGATATATCTATACAGACTGGGAGAAGAACTCCTTGAGAGCAGCACTGCTGAAAAGGATGTAAAGGCTCTTGTTGATGAAAAAAACATGAGTCAGCAGTACACACACTCCAGAAGGCCAACAGTATCGTGGGCTGCATCAGAAGAGGGGTTACCAGCAGAGAAAGGGAAAGGATTGTCCCTCTCTATTCTGCCTTTGTCAAGCCCAATCTGGAGTACTGCAGCCAGGCCTGGGCCCCCAACATAGAAAGATGGAGAGCTTTAAGAGAGGGCCCAAAGGAAGGCCATGAAGATGATCAGATGGTTGGCACACCTCTCCTGTGAAGACAGGCTGAAGGAGCTGGGCTTGTTCATTCTGGAGAAGACTACAGTGAGATCTCACTGTGGCCTTCCAATATTTAAATGGAGATTACAAACAGGAGGGAAATAAACTTTTTACATGGGTAGATCGTGATAAGGGAAAATGGTTTAAAACTAAGGTAGGGAAGGTTTAGATTGGATGTCAGTGAAGTTTTTCACTGAGAGGGTGGTAAGGTGCTGGCACAGACTGCCCAGAGAGGTTGTGGATGTCCCTGGAGGCGTTCAAGGCCAAGTTGGATGGGGCCCTGAGCAGCCTGGTCTAGTATCAGATCTGGAGGTTGGCAACCCTGCATGTGGCAGAGTAGTTGGAACTTGATGATTCTCAAGGTCCCTTCCAATCCAAGCCACTCTATCATTATATGATAGATGAGGAGAAAACTGTTTCATTTTAGATTAATACAAGTGTCTTCAAGTGTCAAAGTGAGAAATACTCCACTTGCTATTGCTGAATTTTATTTTTAAGTCAAAACATACTAAATAAAAAGAAATATTCTCTTCCTGATCCATGAAACAGATGAAATTCACATAAAAATCAATGAAATTTTTTTAAACATTATTTTTCATTTTGATTTAGTGTGACACCAAGTTTATAAATGCCTCCCTGTACTTGCATCCCTAACTAGGGTACCATTTCCAGTACTAGCAAAGGCATTGCAAACTTCATTACTCTGTCTTGCTTGCACCACTCGAATTATGACCTAAAGAAAATACAGGAAAAAAAAAAAAATCACTTTGGCCTCCAAAATCCACGGCCACCTCCTTGATCCTCCTAATAAATCCTCAATAAGTGAAAATTAGGACTCATATGAGAATGATATTTCTATATTGACACAATATCAAGACTGCCAACATCTCATATAAGCCATAATGACTTTTGCCCTTATTTGACTTGCAGAGAATTTCAAAACATGACCTAGAGGTGAAAAACTCTGTATCATATTATCAGTCTCTTGAACCACACAGTCAGTCATTACTGCTTCTTTGTATTACTCATCTATAACCAAAAATACGTAGTTCATTTCCCCTTACAGATGAAAATAACAGGCTCTCTGCCCCAAAATGTCAGCAGTCTTGCTTAGTGATTAATTACAGGACTGAATGGATAAAATATATTTTGCTTCTAAGCTCAAAAGATCTGACATACTATATAGTATCACAGAAATATGCTTTCTGAAATTATAAATAACGAGGTCATCATAGGTACTTGTCATTTAATTTAACACTGAATTGGGGTATTCAGAGATTCAACTGAATACTAGAATGGCTGTTGCCTTTTCAAGCCTATTTCCACAGTATTATGCCCACGACAAATTAAGAAGAAGCCAATTATCTCAAAACAGCCTGTATTACTGTGTTTTAAATATCCTCCTAGTAGAGGCTCGAATGCCTCTATTTGTTATGCTTTGGCAAAACTTTACAGTCATGAGATAATCTAAAGTTACATAGTAAAACCTTTACTTATGGCAGGGCCCAACACATCAGATACACTTCAAAGTTAGAACAATCTTTTCAGAGCTATATTCAAAACTAGTCAATGGTGGAGAATCATCAGCATTCCTGAAAAACATGCTCCAGTGACTGTTCTCACTGTGACTTCTTTTCCCCTTATATTTGATCAGAATTTCCTCCTGGATATGATATCTCTCCTTCCACTGCTCAAATCTAATAAGAGACTATCTTACCAGTATCTGTACTGAATGTATGAACGGATACTGGTCCTACTCAAGTGAAGTGTACAACCTCCACTCACTTTTCTTGTGCAATAGCAGGGCCAGTCACCTGTGTGACTGGTTGAATTCTTTGCTCACCTAATCAATTAAATTCTTTTATCTGTACGCGAGAATAAATTGGATATCACAGAGAAACTAAAATACAAAAGCTTTTCCTGAAAAATAAAAGAATTGTGGTTTGATTACTTACTACCAACTCAACAGATTGGTCCCCAGACTGAAAGGATTTACTTTCTATGTCCAAGACGCATGTAAAGAACATACATTCTGAAAAACATGACTTCAAATTATCTAGTCATACAAGTTTCTATTTCAGATTAAGACCTCAACAAACACAGCAAGATTTTAACACCACCCAACCAATTTTGTTGCAGTCCATTTCATTTGATCTATAAGCATAAAACTATTCTGCGTTGAAGTTCTGCAAGAACCACTCAAACCCTGTTTGGATCCAACTGTGATACTCTTCTGAATTTCAGTGATTTTCAAAAACACAATCAGTCTTAAAAATCTTGTAGTGGCAGAATGTAGCAGATGAACTCCATCTTCCAATATTCATAAAATAAATATTTCCAAAACCTACTGATCTTACAGACAAGAAGAAGATCTAATGTAATGAACAACTTTCACTGGATTAACTTCCATTATTATCAATAAAACCTTAAATCTTTCACTTCAACACTGTGGAAGATATCCTTTATATTTCTGTATGACAGTAGACTGTCAATTACAGAGCAGCAAGTAACTGTAGGAAAGTAGCCTGCTGTGGTGAATAAAGCCAAAACCAAAGAAACTGTGGCGTGGCTTCTGTAGCAGACTCACCAGTTCACAACTTTCAGACAGCTCTGCAAGACCAGAGTTCCTGAAGTCCTGAATTCCCAACTTTGGATGACTGAACTGAAAGAAGTATGGCACACAGCTTTACAAGAAGGGAATTTCACTGCTGAGGTTGAATTGCTGGTGAGTGGAGCAGTTAAACGTGCATTGCTGATGCACTAAAAATGCATAATAACAAGCATCTTCCAACAATTGTATAAAACCAGAAAACAAAGTGAAAAACATTTACTGCTAGTTGTTACTCTTCTATTCCTGTTGATGGAGATCTTGAAAAAAAGATACAACCTAATACATTGCATTTCAGCTTACTAAGATGTAACTCAAGCAGTAGCCTGGACACAGCCTATTACTTCTAATGTTAACATTAAGGGCATTCACACACCTGCAAAACAAGTGTATCAGGCTCTTAGGCACAGCCACCAGCAACTGTTACATGATTTGGAAATGTTGTTTGAGTTATTTGAGCAAAACACCGTTCCCCCCATCAGTTTTCTCAGCAGGAAACCATCCCACAAACAGCATACTGTTCAAGGCTAAAATCCCAATTTCCCTCGTCCCTGTTTGTGCAGTGCTTGCTCCCTCAAATTGCCTCTTTACCAGTGGACAGATGCTTCATCTCCAGATCAATGGGCCAGTGATTCTTTTACCAACATAAAAAGATGCTACAATTTATCGGTTCAGAGATTTTACCTTCTCAATTTATCAAATCTCTTGAATCTGGGAGCTGTTAACTAACTGCTGTGGGCTCTAATACACAAGCACAGACAGCCTAACTGTAAGATAGTGAAGAGGCATATTAATAGAAGTTAGTTTGTAGCTTTATAAATCATCTTCAAATGAGATGAAAATCTGTGCACTTCCTCACATAAATAAAATTCCACTATTTATAGTAAAAAAATAGTGAAATGTTACATTTAGTCTAATTTAGAGTAATTTACAGTCTCAGCTCCAAGGGTAAGGATTTGCCTGCATTGCTATAATTAATGTTAATTGCAATCACCATCATGAATATTCAGAAAAGAATCAGTTTGTTATAACAACCAACTGCAGTCCACAGTGACTTGGTCAAAACACTGCCATGGAGAAGCTGTGTTTCCATGAGAATCATTTCCCCATGGGGTCTGTTGACACAAACTATTTGGAAAGTAACAGGTTAAATAGGGGATAGACTGCTCTGTGCCAACAGCTAGGCAGAACATAGACTGCTAAATCAGCATCTATACAATGAACTCAGTGCAGCAAAGAAAAAGGCATGAAATGAGATTTGCAAAGCAGTAAAGGGGACGGAGCACCTTCTGTTTGTCTTCCATTCACTATTCTGAAACTCTCATTCACGATCTCTGTTACTTATAGTTCTTTGTGCATGCTCATCATTATGCTTCTAGGTAGCAAAAAACTTCCACTTACTGTAAATGTTAAAACAAAATTATCCTGCAATAGTAGTTACTCAGAAACACATTTTCAAAGCAGCATGAAGGCTTCCACTTTGTGACACATATTAACATCAATTGGATTCACACAGCTAAATGTCTCTGCAATTCTTTGCCAATTTACCCCTTCCAGAATTTAATTTTTTTTTTTATTTGCTTTATTTTTTAAGCATTTTTCATACTGCAGTTTTCTCCAGCATAGTGGCTACTCAAGCACAGACACCGACCCTGGCAGCTGCTTTGATTTTCTACTACAGAGGAGGCCAACGTCTGTGACTTCTGATGGCACTAGTGAGAATTATGGCTGCAATCCAAAGGACTCATATATCCACATGATATATTTTCCAGACGTATGCATAGCTCCTAATCATCTTTTTATGCATAAATCTGTCATTAAGATACGCACACACTTCTGAGTTATTAGCCTGACAACTTTGGAAATGGCATATCACAATGCTTCACTTTAAACACTGACAGAGATCACAGGGTTTAAAAGCAGGGGGCATAACACTGTTCTTAGGCAAAATTCCCCCAGCTTCCAGAAGCAGAATAAACCTGCAGAGGTGTACAGAGACTGCTCAGGACAGCATGTTGTTAGCAGCTCTTGCAGCACTGGTGCCACCCAGCCAACCTCCTCTGTGATTATGTCCAAAATCCCACGTCACACACAGTGATGGGGATGCACACAGATGGGTGTGAAGAATGAGAATACTGTCAAATGGTATGAGACTACATGCAGAATGATCGTGGGATTACTGGGTTCAATATTGAGATGCATGTATTATGAAATGGAAAAGCTGTCAATCAGCAATACATGTTTTCATGAATCAAAAAGCAATTGAAAATTATTTTCATTTGATGTCAAAATCGCTGGCAGACAAACAGCATTGGAAAGTACAAGCAAAATCTTCTTGGAGTTTATGTATGTAACTGTTAAGGGTCTCAGTATCTTAGAGTGTCACACAGTAACTGTTGTAATTCCTCATCCCAGCAGCACACAAACATACCCACCAGACAGAAGTCAGAGCGGAAGCTAGTTTCAATGAATGAAGAAGCTACAAAGACCACAACACACTGCATATTGCTTTCAAACAAGAACTAAACCTTGAGTACGTATGTATTTCCAGGAATTCAGCTTTTTACTTCATGCCATTTTATATCAAAAAGAACCTACACAGTGTGCTACAGTATGCCTACATGGTATGGCTGACTGTCCATACGCTATAGAAGGTGTTGTCAGCCATATTTTGTAAGGTCCATCTTTCTTAGATGATATCTGAAGATTAATCCTAAGGTTCAGGCAGAACTGCTCACAGACCCTTATCTGACATTAGAAAAATATGACTAAGGTAAACAATTTTAACATACACATGCCCATCTCTCTTCCTGAAGGGTGGATAACGATAGGACAAAGGGGAATGGGTTTAAACTGAGACAGGAGAGGTTTAGGTTAGATATTAGGAGGAAGTTTTTCACACAGAGGGTGGTGACACACTGGAACAGGTTGCCCAAGGAGGTTGTGGATGCCCCATCCCTGGAGGCATTCAAGGCCAGGCTGGATGTGGCTTTGGGCAGCCTGGTCTGGTGGTTGGCGACCCTGCACATAGCAGGGGGTTGAAACTAGATGATCATTGTGGTCCTTTTCAACCAAGGCCATTCTATAGTTCTATGATTCTAAAGTTTTTCCTCAAGTTGTGTAGGTCACCTGTACTCCCAAAACCTTAGGAATGAGCAGTAAAAGTGCTTCAGCTTTTGTAACATTGCTGCCCACAGCCAGCATCATGCCTTTCCCCTTCCCATAACTGGATGCGAGGTAACACAGGTGTCACTTAATGACAGCAATGTCTGGGGATGTGGTTGTGCTTGCAGACTTTATACTCGTGATCTCTGAGACGTTAGAAAAGCTCTAAAACCACCCGTGGTGACAACTTCGACAAGCATCCATTGAACACTGCCACCACTGAGAGCACAGGAAGCACCTGAGCCCTAAGTTCACATCTACCAGATTACACCTTGCATCTGAAGCACAGCTCTTACCCTTAAATGAAAATGAAATAAAGTGAAAGCATTTTGCCACACAGACATTTATCAGTGCCTGAAAGATACAGATATGACAGCAGAACGTTATAAAGCAGATAAGTACAGTAGAAAAATCTGCACATTAAAGTCATTTTTGGAAGTTGTTACATGATCTGATAGGTGTCTTATAAAACACAAATCCTTTCCTGAAAGATTTTATATGCATTTCTCTGCAGATTATGGTGGCTATTCACGCTTTACTTCAATTTTTATAGCCTCCAAGTAATTCTTCAGAATAGTAAATACAGTTATTATAACCTTCATAACCGGTAGAGGGATATATCTGAAGAAAAAGGGTTTCTCTCCCCTCCCACACGCGTTGAAGTAAATCAGGAGTGATTCTCTTGCAGTCAATAGGAGCATCTGTAAAACTGATGCAGAACAAGAAAAAACAAAGACCGAATGGTAGAAGCACAGCTCTCCTCACAGCACAAGCACAATGGCACGCCTGCCCTGCCTCTGGGTACCACCCAAGTGCCTACACCGCTCAGCTCCATCCCGTCCCTCGAACTGAGCACAATGGAGGTACAGCAGCCGGCACAGGCACAAAGCCCTGACACGAAGAAGGGTGGTCAGGCAAAATACTCGTCTGTGCTGGATTTAAGCAGAGGGCACCGCAAAGTGCTGCCAGAGATGGCCGGGGAAATCCACAAACGATTTAGAAGGGAGGAAAGCGGCCAACGCGCCCCACCACTCTCCTCGCAGCCACACGCGCGGCACAGCGCTCCGCTTAGGAGGGATCATGTGGTAAAATGATGACTCCGAGTCACAAGAAAAACGTCTTTAAATCCTCTCGGGACTAAGGGCGAACCGCCGAAGGCAGAGCATTATGTTATCGCCCGGCTAACGAGCCGGGGGAAGGGTTATCGCTAATGGGGGCCGCTTCGCTCCTGTAACAACTCTGTTCTCAGAAACAAATACGCCAACTTCAGTAAACAAAGGGAGACGCGTCCTCCTCATCTCAATCACCCGCTCAGGAAAGGAACCCCGGCAAAGTGCAGGAGAGGTCGTGCCGGGGGGCTCTCAGGGAGGTGAAAAAAAGACAACAGGAGAGGATGGCCACAGTGTTCCCCCCGCCCCGCGCCCTCTGCCCGTACCGCAGCCGCTCCGGCCCCGCACCGCAGAACTTGGTCCCCCCCCAAGCCGTGCCCGCACTCACCAGCTGCAGCGAGCAGAGGAAGATGAGCGTGCAGCGCCCCGTGCAGCAGCCCATGGTGGCGGAGCGCCGCGGCTGCTCCTCGGCTTCCCTCCGCGCTGCCGGGCGAAGCGGGGGCTCACCGCATCCGGACGGAGCGGCCGCGTCCCCCTCCCCTCCTCCTCCTCGCCGTCCTCCCGCCTCTGCTTCTCCACCTCCTTTGTCGAAGGGGCAGCGACCCCGCGGAGCGCAGCCGGCGGCGGGGACTCAGCCCGGCTCTGGGGAAGGGGCAGGGGGTGGGCGTGTGCGGAGCGGGGCGGGCCGGGCGGGGCGTGCTGCGGGGACGGGGAGCGGCGGAGGGCGGGAGAGGAATACGAGGGGAGTGGGCTGCGAAGAGACTGGGCTGCTCCCCTCCGAGCGTCCCGCGGACACGCGGCTCCGAGCGGGAACGGAGCCCGCGAGGGGCGGCTTGTTGCGGGCGCGCGGGGAAAGTTCACGGGACTTGGGCGGCTGAAGCGGGAGGGGCGGAGCCTGTCCTACAGCCACCCGCCCGTGTGGCAGCCGAGGGAGCTCAGGGCTACTGAGGGAGGGAGCTCGAGGCGGGGGAGGCACTCCGACACGTTCCTCGTCCCGGTGCAGGTGCTAAGGCGCAGAACCGCGCTGTGGAGAGAGGCTCGGGGCTGCTGGGGGCACGGCGCTGCCTCATGAGGCGCGTGTGTGAACGGGGCGGGAAGGGCAGCGGGCTCTGCTCGGAACCCTTCCTGGGCCGGGTCAGTTCGGCAGCTACCCGCCTTCAGTGGGCGCTGAGGGAGACGTAGGGAAGACCGTGTCCCAATCGCTGACACATTTTGGCTAAAGGAAAATAGGTAAAAATACGCGCGTTCTCCTTTAAAGATGTTCTTTTTTTACAGATAGATAAAGTGTCAGAACCTCTTTTTTTTTTTTTTTTTCCTTTCCGACAAAGTACGGGTAAATCAGATGACTTCTCACAGGCATTCAGGCACTTAGAGAAAGTGCTTTCCCGCAGTCTAGCTGCTGCTCTGAGACACCAGCCTCTGCCAAGCAACGCAAAGCTTGCCCAAAGGAAAAGAGAATCTTTTGTGAGGCGTTTTAGCGAGGTGTCTAATGCCTCCGTGGAATACGCAGTATTGTATCCCTGAAAGAAGTAAAACCTTTAATTTATGCATTAAATGGTAGTGGCAGTCCAATAATTACAAAATTACCCCAAAGTTCTACTGTGTCATGCTACATTTGGAAAGCTGCTTTTTATGGGTTTTAAGTCAGAAAGCATTGTTACGGTTCTGTACGCCACACCAAAGGAACAAAAGAGAAACAGACAAATAAGAACCAGGTTCTGCTCACCCAGGATTTGTATCTGGCTGATTGTCTGTGTGAGGAGTGCAAATATACCCTGCGCTGTGTGATGCACGACAGCTGAATAAAATAACTTGAGTTCTGTATTTCTCTGTGTGGTTTCTGAGATAAAATTCTTTACAAGGCTAAACTTAGTAAAGTTACATGATATGGGAATGTCTCTTGTGAAGGATGAAAGGGAGTAAATTGAAAAGGTGATAGTTGCCAAGAATACACTGTGCTAACCTGAGCTGGAAGCAGTTGTGGATAACTGGCTTTCTATACAGAAGGGTTAGAATACGTGTCATCTCTCTGGTCTCTGCTGGAATAGGTAATGTGCTAGCAGATGCTTTTAGTTAAAAGAAATAAATAAATAACAAGAATTTTGAGGTGGGTGAGGAACCAGGTAAAGGAAAGGAAACAACAAAGGGTTTTACGTGTACCGACCACAGTCAGTTACTTCTAGTATGTCAGTGGAATGAGGCCCATAACTCTTTTCCCTCTCTGTCTCCGTGTGTAGTACACTTCTGGGAAGCAGGTAAGCCTTTATCTTTCTTTCTTTCAAGAAAGCAGATACCTTCCGGCACTAGGGTAGTGTCTGAATGGAAAACCATGCTTTTGTTAAGGAAGAGCTGTCTGAAGGCCAGGATAGGATGCACAAGCCATTCTTGACCTGTCCACGCTCTTGGTTTAGTGGTCTGCCAAACTTTAAGAAACAATAAGCATTCAAACTGTCTTCAAGAATATGAAAGGCAGAATTTTTTTTTTTAATAAAAAAAAAGAGAGAGAGAGAATAAGGAGTATTTTTGTATAGCCAGTTTAACTGACCCATCTTCACAATTCCTGAAATTAAATTCCAGAGCTGTTCATTTTTAGAGCTTGCAAAAATAAGTCAAAGAAGTGAAATCTAAAGAGTAAGGGAAAAAAAACAAAACCTTCTCCAGACCACCTGCATCCCTGCCTACTTCTATGGGATGTCGCTCTACTAATCTCTTAATATTGCACTGTTTCCCTTTTCCTCTTCCTGAAGTATTTTGCAATTGAAGCTATCAAAACTGATCCTGAGATTAAAAAAAAAAAAGAAAAAAGGCAATTTTCTGAAGCAGATTTTCTTGAGTATGAGGTTTCACAAACAAAAAACTGTTATCTAGTCAGGGAAGCATTACAAAAGTTAATTAACAAGAGAATGCTGTAGAACATGACTTCCACATGAGCACAGGGATCTGAGTGTTAGCATGTAACTGCCATACAGATGAAAGCACTCAGCATTAACAGGATAAGGTGGGTCAAAGGGAGCTTAAAGTTGAAGCATGGTAACTAAAAGATACAGGATTCTTAGAATATAGCAGAGAGTGCAGTGTAAAAGTAGTGTAACATATGAAGCAAAGAGGAAGGACCATATTTTATAGAATTGTCTATCCATGAATTGGGTAGAGAAGGCGAGAATCAAACCGTAGAAACTCATTTCTAGCTCATTTCATAATGAAGACAACCCTAATATAGCACTGTGCATGCCAACTAGGTAAAAAATGGTGTAAGCACTAAAAAGCCTTGTGGAGTAGCTTAATGCCTAACAAGATGCACTATGTGATGCAAATTTAGCGTGCTTGAAAAGAAAGCTTGTACTCAAAACCTTTATGATACATTTATGTAGGCACAGCCATACCCTGATATAATTGTGTGATTCCTTATTCTAAAGCTGTAACCGTAGGCCTGCAGATTTGGTGCTTTTAATCTCACTGCATTCAAAGCAGAAAACCAAAGTTGTTCATTTTTATAGAATATCCTCACATACATCTACAAGAGGTGATACAACTGTGTAGTAAAGACTTTATCACCCATAGGTTTATTCCTACTCCTAATTTGATGGGTTATATTCTTCAGAATAAAACATACAGAAGTTTTCAAGAAGTAAAACCATCAGTAAAAGATCTTGCATCAAGAGAACAAAATAAAATTCATAGTATTTGACTGCCCTTGTAGCTCTGTAACTGTGTATACCTCTCATCTAAAAAACAATTCAATCACCTCCCTGTGTTGGAGCTTTCCTCAACCTGCATCAGATTGCTGTGATCGTTGGCCTACACTTGAGAAGATGCACTTTGTTAACTACGTCAATTTGATGACAATAACCATCACAGAAAAAACACTTTCCTCATAGACTGACTTTGCCATCGTTGATCGTGATTATTACTCAAAGGCAACTACTGATAAGAATAAACTAGAGTTTCAGTTTCTCCCTTAAATTTAGATTTGTGTATTTACTTGATTTCAGACACTGAGCATTGCCCTACATACCAAGGTTAGGTAAGTACAGTCAGGGTCTGCAGAATCAGAGCTTAAGAATAGGTTCCCTTGGCTTCAGATTTTGCCTTTAATTTTTATATGTAATGATAAAAGACAGGAAATTAGAAGCTTTCTAATTACTGTCTGAGCTTTTCCAGAATGAGAGAGGATGGAGGGATCAAACTACACCTCCTTATAGCTATCAACAGGTCACACTTTTGGCAGGAGAATGTTGTAATTGCTTAGAATAACATTGCCCTGCATATTCCCCAACCAGTTCTGAAATACCTCAAGCAAACTAGAAATCCCATTAAATTTAATATACCTTTAAAAACAAATGAGTGTTTCAAGATATTATCGGAGTTTTTCGTAAAACCTGTTTTCCATTTATCCTCCTGAAGACAGATATACAATGTAATGATTTAATTTTTCATTTTGATGTTAGCACCTGCTGCTGGGAAACCGTATTCTTCGTTAAAACACAAGTACTTCGTGGAATGGAAATGTATGTTCATTGTGAATGATGTTGGGTTGTTTCATGTTCACGATAATGTTTTAAATGACTGGGGGGAAGTGAGGGGAAGCCTGGACTCAGGACCAGAATAAAGGTTAAGATCTTTGCAACTGTCTCTGCTATTAAATACAGAGACAAACAGCTGACAAGCAATAAGGCTTCTTTATTGCTATTTGCAGGTCATTAGGTGATTCAGTTTGACTGATGGAGTGCAAATAAACATTGCTACAATCCTCAGTTTTAACAGGGAAAAGCTTGAGTGAAGGTACAGTACCAAGCATTCTGTAAACAGCCATTGAAAGACTATTATTTACTCAAAGGATAAGGGATATTTACACAATAAATGAAGCCTTTTCTACCCTCAGAGTGTTTTCTTGTTTTATAAAAGATAAGTTTTGGTGAAGCATTTCCTTAGAGGGGTACAGACACTTAGAATGTTTCTACTGACATTTCCACAACTAGAATAAACAGAAACTCCTACAGCCGTGGGGAGTATTTTTCCCCTCTGAAATCATGGACAGCTTATCAGGTATCCAACTGCCAATATGTGACAACAAACACTTTCAGTGACGTGTTGTTTAAAAACCATTTTTTTAAAACATCATTGTTTAAAAATATTTCAGCTGTCTCACTGTGTAGTTATTTATGTGGGAAAGTACAGAGGATTTTCCTTCAAAAGACTAAGCTGATTTTATATTATCTGAAATGGAGTACAGAATGTGTAGCTTTCCATCACTTACTGAGGCTCTCGCAATGGGTTTTTTACAGATGGCACTGATACCAGCTGTGTTATTCACAACCAAAGGGTGTCTGAAATATTCTTGTGACGCTTGCTGCTCTCATGCTCTGCTCGGCTTTTGTGACTTGTTGAATAAGATTTTGGATCTGGCCATCAGTGATAAGCCCTCACAGGTCACAGCACAGGTTTTGCCACAGTGGAAAATATGGGCAATATCTCCTGTTCTGGATTTGCTCTCAACTCCTACTGAAATCAGTGGGAACTAGGGCAAGCAGTGAGCACGTGACTGAGGCCTGAAGAGGACTTGTGGGCTGAGATGACAGGTTGTTCCACCTGACTGTTCTTAAAGTTTCTGCTCTAAGCTTCAGTAGAGGCAGTATTTTTCTCTGAGTAATTCACGCCCATTTTCTGGCTATTTTCAGACTTTAAATGTCAGCTTTTCATAGAAAAGGCAAAACCGACTTGTCCGCTTGATGCCAAATAACAAAATTGACCTAAATTACAGTTATTATATTTGTAGTTTAAAACACATTCTTTTGTTATGTCTACAAAGCTGAAATATTTTAACTCAAGTTTTCTTTTTGCACAATGTGAAAGGTTACCTTCTGGATAAAACCTGTTAATAGCATCCATCCAAGGGATGAATTTTGGTTTGGCAAACTGTAAACTCTCTGATTTTTTGTCTCTGGACTCAATTGTATCCTTCAGAAGAAGGCTTACAGAATTCCATCTGCATCTGTTGCAAACTAACTCCATCACTTTCTAGTGAAGTGCAGCGATATACACAAGTGACTACCTAAAGCTGCTTTACCACTGCACAAACCATTTGGATGGTAAAGATACAATTACATAAATTAAGGTAAGAAAAAATCGCTAAGGTCATCTAATCCAACCATCAACCCATCCCCACCATGCTCGTTAACCATGGCCCTCAGTGCCATGTCTACACATTGCTCCAGGGATGGTGACTCCACCACCCCTCTGGGCAGCCTGTTGCAATGCAATACTAGCCTCACATCTCATGTATTTTGCTCCAAAGCAATCAGACTAGATTCTGAGAGCACTGAATTCCTACTTATATAACTTAATTGGTGTTCTCTTTTTGTTTTTTACAAAAGTATTTTTTCTATGTTAATTTTTTCCTTTTAGTGAGCTCATAGTATAAACAGTAACTTCCAGGAAGCAATTGTCTCGTCTTTCAATTTCTCTTCAAACTGAGCAAATTTCTGTTTGCTAAGTCAACCTGATTTACTAATTAACATCTGGATCTTATGTGCACGCTATACACACACACAATAATTCCACAATTATATTATATTAGCTATTTAAGAGCTCATCTAATTGTACTCTATACATAATCCCTGAAAATGAGATTTGCATAAAGTAATTTAAAATAGTCAGGCAAACTAGAAGTATATAATTATGTGTCGCTCTGAAATAAATGCATTTTCAATTTTCAATTTCCATAACTGACTTGATTGGAACACAATTTAGACTCTGAATATCTGAATAAATAACAAAATGACAGTAATCTACAGTTCTGTATGTGCTTACATGGAGTTTACAGACAAGATCTGCTTTGTTACACTTACTGGATTACCTGTGGGGAGAGCAAACCTTGATAACATTGAAATGATCTTTGTGTAGGAGCTGTGGGAAAGGATGAAGGTGAGAAGCACTCTCCATTTTAGCCTCCTAAACAATTAACCTATAAGATGTTCCTGTCAATCACAGAATCACAGAATGGCCCATGTTGGAAGGGACCTCAAGGATCACGAATCTCCAACCCCCCTGCCACATGCAGGGCCACCAACCTCCACATTTAATACCAGACCAGGCTGCCAAAGCCCCATCCAACCTGGCCTTGAACGCCTCCCGGGAGGGGGCATAAAGATTTCTACAACTTCCAGGGTGGAGAATGTAGGCTCCTAAGTTCTTTACATTTGAACTAAATGTTATGCTTGTGGTCATATGAAGTCTACAATGCAGATATCCCCCTAATCTCCAAAGTGAACTTCTTTCTTGGACTTAGCTTATGACATTATTCATAGAGATTTTAATAATCCTTCACAGTTCAGAATTTATGAATTTACATGACAAAATATTCCACATATAATGAGGTAAATACACTCCTTTGCTTTCTCTATTAAATTCCTGCATGTTGTAGATAATAATGCTTTCATAGTCTTGGAATTGCCAGTCAGTATACACACTGTTCTGTATCCATATTACTAGCAACATACATTATCATGTATGATAATTTTATTGTGTTTGCTGATAATTGTTGTATATGTCCAACTCAGGGAGTTTAGTGACTGCACAGAAATCTTTGCATGAAGAAAAAGAAATAGGATCCTTTCCACAAGACTGTAGAGCTGTTAAATGTGTAAAGATAAGCATCATAGATCAGGAGGCTGAATCCATTCCCGAAGCTGATAGCACGCATTCTGACTGTTAAACATAATCAGCCATATTATATACTGACCAAGAAGGCTGTACTGATGAATTTTCTACTTGGATGACCAATACTGTCTGAGAAGCTGAGTAACAGCTAATTATTTTAATACTAATAACAGTCATATATTTTTGCATTTGTTTGATGTTCCTGAAAATTACAGAGCTATGCTTAAATATGTTGTTCAAATTTTTATTATCGCATTGAGCTCTTTACTTGGAGGCTCTTAAAGAAAACAAAACCAACCTCAGTCCCATCATTCAAAGATGAATATATCAGATAGTACATTGATGATGACTCTATGCTGGGAATTAGAAGGACTCCAGCCAGCAAAGGAATAAGATTCTAGAGCACTTTTCCGCAAGAGCTATCAGGAAAAGAAATTCAAGTCAATTAGTTTTGAAATGACATTGATAAATTAATGAAAGGAACTGGATGATGCACAGACATCTGCAGTACCAGAACTCAACAGAACACCAGGTAATCCCTTGAATTATGGAAAGCTGTCAGGAATTCTAACATTAAGACAGCATTATGAGTGAGTGGAAGGAGAGGTATCAGACAGAAATCCATTATGTCACCAGGAGTGATTTTATAAAATGTCTGGACAGCATGGAAGCCTGTAGGTATACTGTTCTAAGTTAGATGTCTCAGAATGGGAGATGCTCAGAAGGAAATGAAAGCAACTTCTGGAAATTTATTTGAGTGTCACCGTGAACAAATAACAAAATGTGGATAGCTCATGCTTGAGAAAAATGGCCAGAGTGAGCAGTTCAGGAGCAGTGCATAAACTCCAATATCGTTGCCTAAAGAACTCACTGAATAACACTGAATAATAGGCCAACACATAAAAATCAGAACGTTCACAGATAAATTTCAATAGTAAAAAGAAGCAAAACAAATAGGGAAAAGGCTAAGTTACCAGAGAAAAGAGTAAATACTTTATTGCAAATAACCTTCCCACCTCTAATGAAGAGAGTTTGCTCTAGCAGCAGACAGAATAAGGGCTGTGATGATAGATAATGTCTTCATCATTTATGGCTGTGAGGTCATTCTCCTCAATAGCTGATTTTTACCCACCACTAAAATGAAAATGCTACCTTAAAGTCATTTTAGATTACATTGAATGTAAAACCCAAATAAAAGCTAGGTCATGCAAAGAGGACGGGACCAAGCCATCAGCTGAGGGGTCTCCTGTTGAGTTCTGGGCAGCATGGGAGGGACACAGTGAGCCCCCCTGCTCCCATGACTGCTGCAGCTGCAGCTCTGCCTCAGCTCTTAAGTGTAATTCCAATTTGACAGCTTGCATGGGTGTGAATACATTTAAGTAAAAAAGAATCCCTGCCAACCTTAGATGAATTAAACAGCTGTGACACACACTGGGCCAGATTCTCTAATGTACCACACCAATTTACAGTGTTGTGACTGTTAACCAGAATCCCAGTTCATTTTTTATGTCGTGTTTAACAAAGCTGTATACAGACACAGATTGCTATAGATGTTAAATTTTGTTTGAGGTCACTGTTTGCAGTGGATTTTCACATAATGTTTTGAAATTGGTAACTTGAAATGAGGGTAGTGTTTGCAATTGAGGGCATGTTTGCATTTGTTGTGTCAGATTCCACTGTTTTTCTTTAAGAGAGTTTTCTGATATGTCCTGATTTATAAAACTTCAAGGCAGAGTCAGTGATTTTCTAACTAATCCTTCTGGCTCTCAGTTAACATCTCAGTTCTCCCATGGTAAACATAAAAACTTACTTTCATAAAAAATCATAGAATCCTAGAATTTGGCCTGGGTTGAAAAGGACCACAAAGATCATCAAGTTTCAACCCCCCTGCTATGTGCAGGGTCGCCAACCACCAGACCAGGCTGCCCAGAGCCACATCCAGCCTGGCCTTGAATGCCTCCAGGGATGGGGCATCCACAACCTCCTTGGGCAACCTGTTCCAGTGTGTCACCACTCTCTGTGTGAAGAACTTCCTCCTAATATCTAACCTAAACCTCCCCTGTCTCATTTTAAAACCATTCTCCCTTGTCCTATCGCTATCCACCCTTGTAAACAGTCGCTCCCCTTTCTGTTTATACACTCCCCTCAAGTACTGGAAGGCCACAATGAGTTCTCCCCAGAGCCTTTTCTTCTCTAAGATAAGGCTTGTACCACTGTCTTAGCTCTTGATTCTACATTTTTATCCATTTGCCTGCGGAAGGGGAAAAAATGGGTTAAATCTCTGCAACAAATAACAATTTGTATAATGCTTCTGCCAAAGCCTGCAGAATCAGAAATATCTGTCTGTCACTTGTTTGCCGAATCAAATATTTCAGAGGAAAGGTAATATGTTTGGCTTATATTTTCAAATGTCACTATTCAATAGAAAATGTCATCTTTTCAGCAGGAACATGGAACTTAACAATATCATAATGAAACTGCAGTGAACTTCTGGCTGTGAATTTGACCTACCTGTGGTTCATTCTTCATTCCTCCGAAGAAATTCTTTAGCCTTAAGGAACACAAAGGTTATTTGAGCCAGCCTGGGATGCAGAGTGACTCATCGCAGGCAGCACCACTGCTCTTTGGTTGAGGGAATGAACCACTGTGGTCCCAGTGGCATAGCAAATAGTAAAATCTGAAAAAAAAAAAAGTACGATCTGAGATGAAATTGCTGTTCTGTAAATGTGGTGCTAGTTTGATCAGATATTTTCTAGCAGATGAAGAAGAATTGTTAGGAAGGTATGAGAGAAACAGCTGTGTTAAAAATGGCATCTTTTCATTCAACAACTTCTGCTCCTCCGGGTGAAGGACTGTGCTCGTTAGCCTTTTCGGACTGGGTGGGATTTTGAAGCAAAGTGCCTGAAGCTCTGGTTGGAGAACTGTGCAGCTTTTTATCTTGTCTGCACATCCACCTTCTTCCTCACTCCAGTAAAAAGATATGCTTTTTACCATCTCTGGCAGCCAAAACAAAGGAGTGATGCTTGCATTTTGTGAGTATGCACTTTCCAAGAAATCAGCATCACTGGATATGCAAAAAAATGTTCTCCAAATGTATAAAGAGGCTCACATTATGTTTATTCACTTGAAAGACAGTCCCATGAAAAGTGTATTTTGTGTGTTAGGTACTATCAATAAACCTGTTTCAGTTGTTGAGCGCTGATATAATCTTCGTACTCCGGCTTAAATTTTACATGCAAAGGGCTGATAAAAACACTTTTAAATGAATGCTTTTTAAAAAGACCTCAAGTGAGAGGTTTGAGAGACAAGGAGCACTAAGAAGAGAATAATAGTGCCATTTTAAGGAGATTTGAGAACACAATCACATTTATACCCCATCTTTATGAAGTGTAAGCCAAGAATAACAGCCTTGCTCTTTGTCTGTCTCTAAACACAAACCATTGCTCTTCCAGAACTGTTTTCTTCCTCTGGCTGACAAAAGCATTTTCATAGCTGAACAGCAAACTATTTTGAATTAATCTAAATTAAAACTAATCATTACTGTTTTTTTCTCTCAAGTTAACTTCGAAGTGGACTTGTTCTCCCATTTAGTTCATTGCTTGGCGATGCTGGCAGCAGCCAGGGAGCAACAGAGGGACAAGAGCAAACATCTGGTAACAGGGAGAGGGCAGGGCTGTTCTTTCTGGCAGCAGCACTGAACTGCTTACAGAATTGCAGTGTTAAAACATCCCATCCCAACTGTATTTCTGCTTATGCTAACACAACCAAAGCAGATCAAGCTGCACTGAGTGGGAGGCTGAGACAAGGCAATCAAAAACCGCACAGTTCCAGGGGCTGGAGTGTTCATTAGTAGTGAGGTCTTGAGTAGTAAATAGAGAATTTAAAAGCCAATGGTGGTGCAATCAGTAGCACAGCTTTTGTGAAGGGCTGTGGAGACCAAACCCAGATTTGTGCTGCAGCTGGCTAGCACGGCACTGCGACACAAAGCAGCTCTAAAGCCGGGGTAGCCAATTAATGCAGAGAATCGGCACAGCATGTCTTATGCCACTGCTCTCCTGGCAGCTGGTATTTGTCTCCCACAGTCAGCTCATGCCTGATCTGTGACTGCCTCAACTGTCCTCGGGGCTCTTATTTGTTGGTACAACCGCAGCTCGGTATATCTCATTTAAAATTGCCATAAGTATGGAGTGTGTGTGAGCGCTTGCACCTCCAGGCTGCTCTGGCTCTCTGCTCAAGCTGTGCACTGTTTGCTGCGTGATTTTTTTCTGTTTCCAATATGTCCCCTAACAAAGGGAAGTAAGAAAAATACTTTCCAGTAAAAAAAAAAATTCCTTTTGTTTGTGCATACTGCAGTGCTTGCTCAGTGATACTTTAAAATGCATATTTGATGGAAATGAAAAATGGTGTGTGATTTGGAATATGCCAAGTGCTTGATAGCTACATGGATAATGTTACAGTGTGCAGAACGCCCAGGTCCTAGGGCTCTCTTGGCAGGACAGGACACATACCTTGATGTAGAGGAATTGTAGGAACAAGAACACAGTAATGCTGTCTTTTTCCATGAACGTATAATACCAATCACATGATGCAAAAGTCACCATTGTGTGACTTTTTTTCATGCTTTTTCAGCCAAGAAGATGAGAACTGCACAACTGACATTTCTTGCATGGCCACTCATGGGATGAGATCTGCGTTCACACAAGGCAGTGGCCTGGTAGAAAGCCCAGTGCGTGGATGAGAGCAACGCCGCTGTGGTGACCTGAGAGAAGAGTCATGGGGCTGTGAGAGGTGTGAGCTCTGGGATTCACCACCAAACTCCCCAGATGCTGTCCTGAGTGCAGCCTGCTCACACCAGTGGGTTTTCAGGAAAAGGAGGAGACTTGAGACTGGTGAGCTATTCCATCTCCTTCTGCAGCACCAGGGAACAGTGAGAATTTATAACACAGGACGACCTGAGTATTTTAATTACCCTTGCATTCATTTAGGTCTCCAATGTTAAGAGAAGGATATTTCTTGGAACTGGAAGCACCTAAATACTCTGACCTGCAAACCACAAAGACGCAGTGCGTCCCTGACCACAGAGCTGAGCAGCAGTCTTTACACTTGAAAATTTGTTACTGAACTCACATTCTGTAAAAAAAAAAAAAATTAATTTACAGAAGAGACATGTCATATATTTTTGCTCATACTGATGGTGATTCTGGGTTCATGAAATACACAGAAAGCTCGAGGTGCTCTTGATGTAATTTCCATGCTGGAGGGAACAGTGAAAGTGAAAAACCTTTGCATGTCCCCTCTCACAGCCACAGAATCAAATTATGCATTCAGGAAGAAATATGTGCAGTTTCCTTTGCTGATACAACTTTTAATCATATCTGTGCACATGAGAAGACTTTGAAAATATTCCAAACTTTTAACTTTGGATTTCCTCAAGTCTATTTGCAGGAAATAAATTTTTAAGGCTACAGACCCCCATTTCTCCAGAAATTCTTTGTAGTTAAGATTTACCAATGTCCTTGTCTACTATTCTTTTTACACATTTCTATTCGTTCAGCTTTCCTACTCATCTGTCAGAAACAATTAAATCACTGGATTTTTCATTGTTTGAAATAACTGGTTGCATTACCATCTGGAAACAATACATTTTAAGTGCATAATTATGGATGTTTGAAATCCCAGGAACCCAACTTTATATGCACAGGACCAGGAGGCAGCACGCTCAGAACTGTATTGTCAGCTGTGTGACAAACAGCGAAGAGAGAAGGAAGAACAATTCCCAACCACTTCTCTGCTGCCTTCCCTCCAGCGGCCTGAGGAAGCTAACGTCAGGTTCACCTGCAGAGCAAATGAGAACACTTCAGATTGCTGTTATTTGTGTCAAATTTTGGTAATTGCAGTGGGATGAGGGGGCTCCAGCGGCGGTGGCTTCTCAAGTCTTTGTCCTTCGTCGAGTGCAATTCCTCTATGAGGATGAAAAATCAACTTTGTGGTCATTTCCAGGAAGCGCGAGGAAGCAAAGCACGCTGTCTGGTAGGACTGCTAAGCGTAACTATTTGCTGCACGTAACTTCCCAGTGGAAGGTGGTTTGAGATTCTGAAACAGAAGTTGAATTTTTACAAAACTACAGCTTAAAGATATGATAGCCAGCTCCTCACTAAAACATTGGCTGTTAGTTAATCTCAGTCCAAATGGCTGACTCCATCCTCTTTACTGCTCCATCTTTTTACACGACTTCTTCTACGGTATCATGATATATTCACTCATCACAATGCATCCTAATTGAAAAGAACCAGACCCTGCAGCTTCACTACAGGCTGCAGGCCCAGACCAGAGGAATAACATCAGCGTGTATATGTCCCTTAGACTGACTGACAAAACACTATCTAGCAACTAAAAAAATAAAATAAAAATTTAAAAAAGTACAAACCCTGCATACAGACCCAAACATTTCATCTGATGTAGAATCATAGAATCATAGAATCACCAAGGTTGGAAAAGACCTAAAAGATCACCCAGTCCAACCATTCACCTATTCCCAATAGCTCCTACTAAACCATGTCCCTCAACACAACATCCAGCCTTTCCTTGAACACCCCCAGGCTCGGTGACTCCACCACCTCCTTGGGCAGTCCATTCCAGTGCCTGACCACCCTTTCTGAAAAGTAATACTTCCTCATGTCCAGTAAACTCTGTTGCTGATTTCATAATTTTTTCATTCCCACTTGCTCATAATCTTTGTACTTTTTTTTTTTTTTTTCAAGTATCACTGTATACTAAAAGACTTGTAGCTCCCAGCCATTACCACTTCTAGCTCCCAGTCTCCCTACCATTCATCTCAGAACTTCTCACCTGGCTGACCTGAGAGCACAAGGGACAGCTGCTCAAACTAATTATGAACTCCTTGAGATCTCTCTGGCAGCAGTACGCTGAATTTGTTGTCTCCATAGGAGATGTAGACAGCTTAGAAGCACAGGGAGAAAAGATCCACAGGAAATGGATTGGATACTGCACAAAGTGGTTAAGAGCAACATTTTACAAAGGAAAAAAATGGAGGTGGTACATTCTGCGAATCAGACTTCCTGTAGTGGCAGCCACAGCAGACCAAGCCCTTAGCTGGATACACAACCTTGCTCAGCTGTACAGCCTCTGTGCCATTTAAGAGATGGCAGGGAAAGAAAGTTATTTTTTGTTTGCACTTCAGTTGTGTATTACAAAACTCCCGGGCAGTTTCAAGACCCAGTGTGCTAGGTATTGACCACACATATATCCAAAACCACTTCTAACCTCGATTTTTTTGCTGTCTCACAAGTATCTATCGCTTAGCAAGTTGACCTGTTAAGGGGTGGTAGTTTTCTGGAGGCTCCATAAAAGAAATAACTCTTAGGGTGGCTGTAGCTTAGAATAACAGTGACCTCATAGGTATTAGCCAGAGAGGGTTCCTGCCTCTTCTTCACACAGACAAAACAACAGTGATTAAAGGAAAAAAAAAAAGGTATTTTGTCATCAAAATGCAAATGTACAAATGTCCTTGAATGGCCAAAGAACGTATTTAAGAGATTCTAAATCCTACTTTTCTGTGTTTGGAGGGACAGTGAAGATATAAGTGAGGAAACAGTATCCTCTAGGCTTCAAGAGTTTCTTTCCTATACTCTCCAGAGTTGATGTACGATTTGCCTCTTTGCTTCTAAATACGAAAAGAAGTAAATCAGATCTTAATGCATCTGATTATCCTTTTTTTTTTTGGTAATGGAATCAGTACAAGTTGGCTAAGGAGAAAAGCTCAAACCTCAGGCCTTCACACCGGTAAACACCTGCTTGATTAAAAGAGCTTTTCTTTAATCAACAAATTAAAATCCATGTGAATAAGTTTATCCCCACTGAATTTATTTTTCCGTTGCCGAATCAGTTTGTTTCAAGACAATACACAATGTCTTTTCTAGGTATTTTTGTGATATAGATATTATTTTTCTTTGAACTACAGTTCAAAATGCACGTGTAAAAATCAAAAGCTTACTAAAAATGCACAAGTGCTATAGCGCTTCATATAATTCCCCCCACATCTCAGTTTGGCACGACCTGCAGTCACATACAGACATGTCGAACTGTGCAAGGGGAGGACAGTTAATTGAAGAATAATGTAAGACTTGGCAAGAGGATCTTGACATAGCTATTGGAAAGACACTAACACACAGCATCAAAAAATAATGTAGCTCCAACCACCTGAAAATAAGAAATTTCTACTCCAGGAAAGCACAGCACTGTACAGTCCCAAGCACCTTGTGGAAGAACGAATGGGCTGTACACTCCTGTGCACTGAGAAAGAGCATTTCCAACTCCTCAGAACTCCGTATGTCTTACTGCATGATGACTGATGCTCTGCACTGCACTGACCCTTGAGAAGATACTGCTGAAAGCTGTGCACACTGACAGATATTTTAAAATATTTGTTAACATGCCACACATTTTCTTAAATGAACATGAAGAAAAGCATTTCTGATGTGGGATAAATGGTCAAACTGGATAAACATTTCTTTTCTTCTTTGAATTAAATAAACAGAATTTATTGGCTTATTATACACTGGCTGAGATACACACAGTAAAGAATGAGATTAAATAGCTTTTCATTTGGTGCATTGTTTATGTATTCAGCCCTGATGATAATGTTCCCAAAGACAATCAATCATTGATTTTAATTTACTTTATTGTGTTAAAGAAAAGAGTGAATTAAATGTAGAATTTGCTCAGCCTTTCTCTTGCATTCTGTAATAATCCAGATGGAGCATATACATTTTTATTTAGCGGCGCTAGCATGATTAAGAAATAAGATTTAATGAGCAGTACATTTTTAGGTCTCATTAATAAAGGTTACAGATAGAAAAAGATCTATTGGTCATCACATTTCCTTCTTCACTGTGTTTGCAGGTCCACTATATGCTTAATGATGATGTATTATCCATTTATACAGACCTGCTTGTGTGAGAGAGACCACAGCTGAGGGACACTAACTAACTCTAAACTTAGTGAGATCTTTCTATCCCTAAACGGCACAGTCTGAGATGTAGAAGTCTCTGTGCATGGCACAGACAGGGTCTGGAGCAGATGGATGAAGGGAGTTGACAGCTGAGGAGAGCAAGGCAGGAATAATTCATGGAAGAAGTGGGTTTGACAGAAGGAAGAAATATATGTGAAAGAGGAACAGGATAATGCTGCGACAAGAAATAGAAGAGCGGCTTCAAAACAAGGAGATATACAGCAAGAAGCTCACAGAGAAAAAGCAAAGGGTCTGGAGAGGGGGTTATACTGACTCAACTGCGTTATTAATTTGTTGCCCTGCAAGGATGATAAATAACACCCGGCTTTAGACTTGGATATTTCCTAGCTAGAAATGGACAACTACTACATTGCAGCTGTGATGCAGGTAGGGACATGGCCTGGGAGTGCATTTTGAAACAAAAACAACCAAAAAACTAATAGATGTTTTGTCTCTTAAAAATACTACTTAATATTCCATAGAATGGGGGATATTCCAGAGAACCCTGCACATGCAGTCTGATCTCAAAGGGAAAAAAAAATAAGCTCTGTAGGTATTCCCTTCTTATGACAAAAAGTCATAAGCAGAAAGACCATGCAGTAGCATAATAATGTATAGTGAAGGGTAATACAAAATGCACAAGCAGCAGAAAGGAAAGGCTGTAAATTGCACCTAGACTGTACTGCATGTTTCCATTCTTAATGATTAAATGAATTCATGTTATCTGTGTTACACACCTCCATCTTTACCCCCAGCATATGTACTGCCAAGCCATCACTTTTGGTCCTTTTAAGCTCAGAGTGATTCTTGTCCTGTTCTAGAGTGTTGAATAATGATGGAACGAAAATGGAGCATTCATAGTAGAAAGGCTTTTTTTTTTTTTTAATATCACATATAGCTTTCTATATAACTGCAAGTTTTCTCTCCACTCAATATATTTCAATGAACTTGATCCCACTGCCTCCTCTTAAATTAAAATAAACACGCTTACTTCTACAGTTGCTGTTTTTCACAGTGCTTCCCTCTGGCACAGTCACGAGCCACAGGGCCATAGCACTGAGGATGTTGATGGTTGACTGCACTGCTTTACAATTTATGCTTTACATTGCCTCCCTTGTAAATTGTACATGATTAAATTATGAGTGTAAAAGTTGTATTAAATTGTTATTTTCCTGTTGAAGGAATCAGACAGTTTCTCTGCTGCCAAACTTGAACCTCCACCAGCAATCCATGCCTGGATTTACATTTTTAATTTAAAAAACATAGCTTTATCTTCGCTGCAATGTCTGCCATCAGTACTCAGCTGCCTCATCAGCAAAATACCATAAAATGGCCATTTTGAATTTGTAACAGGAGCATAACCACACTGAGTCCTATTCTATTCTATTCTCTAAGCACCTTTGGAGCACCCCAAACTGGTGGCACAGCTTCTGACTCAATGGGCACGTTGCTTCCTAAAGGCTTCTCTTAACTGCTCTGTGATCCAAGGGGTGGAACACTTCTCCTACTAGGACAGCACTGAGAGAGTTGGGTAGAGATGATAGCAGCCTTTCAGTATCTAAAGGGGGCTCTAAGAAAGAAGGGGACAGATTCTTTTGCAGAGTCTGTTGTAACAGAACAAGGGGAAATGGTTCCAAACTAAAAGAGATTTAGTTCGGATATGAAAAGGAAAAGTTTTTTATAACAAGGGTGATGAGGCACTCACACAGGTTGCCCGAAAGGGGCGAATACCCCATCTCTGGAGACATTTAAGGTCAGGCTGGACTGGGCTCTGAGCAATATGATGTAGCTGTAGGTGTATCTGTTCATTGCATGGGTGTTGGACTAGATGGCCTTTAAGGGTGCCTTTCAACTCAAACAGTTCTGTGTTTCCCTGTTACAACATCCTAACCCACTTCACTGGGAGTGAGTGAAATATCACACAAACGTCCTGGACTTGCCCAGAAATGCTGGGTATGGCAGCAGCCATGTCATGGTGGGCATCAGCAGTTGTTGTATCCTATCTCCTGAAATTACCACACGCTGATGGACAGTCCTTAGTTTATTGCAGTAGTACCAAGAGGCCCCAGTCACATATTGGTGGTCCCCAGTGACCACAGTGGGTGATATACAAACGCGTTTAATTAAAAGTTGTCAGCAAATGTGTGGGCAAAGAAGGGGGAATTCTTTCAGTTACAGCTCTTAAATTTGCCAAGCCACCTTCAGACAGAAACTGGGTCAACACAAGGGAGTAACTGAGAACCAAACAATACTTCCCGATAAAAACAAGTGCTTTCTCTAATAAAGCATACCAACACCAAGTAGGGAAAATGTCTGTATTCATTAATTTGACACAGTGATCCAAGATCCGTGAATTTAATCATTCAAAACACTTTTGCACGATGCCTGAAAAATTGTGTTTATATAGATCTTTAACAGACTAACATTTTTAATCTTTGCTTAATTAGGTTCTTACCTCCTCTCCATTGCAAAGTGGTTTTAGTAGCGGGAAAATGTGTTTTAATCTAGTGTTCTCTATTTTTTATTCTCATTTTATATTTTTTTTCATCTGTTTTCAACAGCTTCCTTAAAAACTAGTTATTTACTGATTCCATTCCCTTTCCCCTTTGCACGTCCAGGATCTTGAGTAACGGCTCATCGTTTCCTTGTGGGCAGGTAACAAAGTCCTTCCATAGATTATGAGAGCAATGAAAATCCTGACGAGCTGCAGTAACCATGTGATAGTTATTGTCCTGTGTTTGATGGTAGAATTTCATCACATCCTGGCTCAGAAACTGGAGCTAACTGGAACATTCTTCCCTTTTAGGTATA
The DNA here is from genome assembly GCF_019232065.1 of Centrocercus urophasianus. Taxonomy (NCBI): domain Eukaryota; kingdom Metazoa; phylum Chordata; class Aves; order Galliformes; family Phasianidae; genus Centrocercus; species Centrocercus urophasianus. The sequence goes on from NW_024884253.1 coordinate 34,321,082, forward strand.
TATACGAGTATTTAACTAGCAAAAAAAATCTGATGGGATCTGATCTCAAACAGCAAGGAGAATCATTTCATATTTTGATGCACTGCTTCACAGAAATAAAAAGACTAAAAAAAAGAAAATAGAAAAATGAAGGAAAAAAAAAGTGCAAAAAAGAGAAACCGAATCAGTCTGTACTTTTGGGCATAGCACTGTAGTGGGAAAGTAGAAGAATTCAATAGACAGAACAGGTTTTCTTGTTGCTGGTAGCAGCACTGAGTCATAAAAATGTTAGTTTATTGGTTTCACCATTGCCAATTTAGGGAGCTGGTAGAATGTGCAATACATAATTCTTCGTACATTTCAAGGTGAATTGAAAAATGAGAGTGAAGAGAAATGGGAAAAGAAGCGAGGAGAAATGTTACGGCCAGTGGCAAAGCTACTGTGACAGAAGAGTATGTATGTGTTGTTCTCACTTACCGTCCTACCTCATAAGCAGGCCTTCATTCCTACTCTCCTTGCTTGTTCTTTGTAGTTATTTCTTCGTTACAAGTGAAGGAAATGATACCAGAAGTTGCAAATGCCCCCTGCCATAGTCCCTGCTATGATAAATTATGTATGTCATTATTTAGCCTACAACAGTAGCTAACAGTATCAGCCATAAATCAGGACCCTACTGTGCTAGCTGTACAGACACACAATAAAAGTAAATCCCTCTCCCAGTGTTTGCACTTGAGGTAAAATACCAAACGCTTGTTGCTGGGTTGCAAACCAAGTACAAATTCTGAGCAGTCCAGGAATAGGAATCTGCTTTCACGTCATTTGTGTGGCATCATTGAGGTGTGAAGCGCACACCTAAATAACAGCACATTTGCATCACAGGTTATGTCATCACTGGGAAACTGAGAAAGAAGCTGGGGCATCTGACACAGCATAGCACACTGTCCCAGCACCATCTGACAGAGATGTCATAAATCCTATTCAGCATCTGCTAAAACCAACCTCCTTCCCTTCCTCCCTTTTTCCCTCCTTCCCTCCCTTCTTCCCTTCCTCCCTTCCTCCCTTTCTCCCTCCCTTCCTTCCTCTTCTCCTGACTCCCCCCAAGGGCCCAAAATGATGAGTAGGGTTAGAGTTTAGGTAAAGGAGACCACAAAGAGTAAGATGGTGTTGAGTTGACATCACTCCCAAACAAGAAAAATAGAAAATAACAAACTCTGACAGATTAAAGGTTAAAAAACCCTGCAAGGCAGGACAATATAAGTCCGAGAAGAACTCTCCAGAAACTTTAATACTAAATCTTGTCCAAATACACAGGGAAGAGGAAGCTGACAAGATAGTCTGCATGGCTGAGAGGTGCTGAAGGCACACCATCGGAGCACAGAAAGAGAAGGAGAAGGCAGAAAAAAAATGATTTTGCATCCATTGTTGGCATGTGGGACTCTGCAATATGCAGGAGCTCAGGCCCACAGTAGAGCATGGTAGTAACAGCATCACAGCATTGTCTCAAATTGAAGTGTCAGTAGAAAAAGTTTTGGTCAGAGTGACATAATGAATAGCAACAAATCTCTAAGACTGGTGTTAGTGGAACTCAATTACGAAACAGCTGAAATAAGCATTGCAGGGTGTAACCTCTCACTTAAAATTGCCTCAGTGTCAGCAAATGTGATGAACTTCCTGGAGGTATCTGGGGAAAAATTGGGGAATAATACTGTACTGTACAAAATGCTGTAGCCCTTCACAGGATAAATGGGCATCCGGATAAACACAGAGAAACTTCCTATAATACCCAGGAACTCTGCTCAAAGACCAAGAACCCATTATGCCACGTAGTGTAAAAGCACAGAGCAAACAGATTGCTTCCAGCCCAAACAACAAGCAGGAAAATTACACACAGAGTGCCAGAGGAGACAGAGTAACACAAATAGACTTCAGCAGTTAGGTTTCTGAATGCTTACACTGAGGCTTATAAGTTAAGTGTTTAACATATGCAGGTCAAACCAGAAATGCTCAGGGAAGAAGAGACACTGGCAAAAGGATCATTCAGCTTCAGGAAAATGAACTAACTACAGGGCATGGCCAGGATGGTTCAGGTAAGTATGAAGTGCAAAAAGGAGACTAAGAACAGTGGAAAGGCAACAGGCACAAAGTGGAAAGCTCAATAAATCTGCTTGCCTTATTTTTAATAAAGTATTCTTACACTGGTGATTGGACATCCCAGGCACCATTCCTCTGGTTCTGAACTTACATTCATACTGAGATTCCAATCTGTAGATGTGAGAGCCCCACTTCATTGCAACTTACCTTTGATTCTTTGGTAGGATTTGGCATTCACCACGTTAGGGTTTCTTAATATTTAAAAACTTGTTAAAAATTAAGATTCCTTGTGTCCCGTTAAGACGAAAAACATTACATTATTTATGTAGCATAGTGATACTGCCATAACGTTATTTTCAGTACATTTTGGGAGGACTGCTGTGGTACTTAGGATCTGGTTCGCTGCATATGGTGAGGAGTCAACACTGAGACATACTCAGGAGCAGCTGATGTGAAAAGGGAAGGAATGCTTCAAAAACCTCTTCCAGTTCTGTAAAGGAATAAAGGGGAGGTGTGTGAACTTCTCAGATCTCCAGAAGATGTTTATAAAAATTCCCTTAAAGACCTCCTTGAAAACTAAACTGCCTTTGGGATATGAGGAAGGGTCTTCATAAAACTAACTGGATTACTGAAAGAAACAGCAAATGGTTAACAGTCTCAAAAGAGAGGAGTCCCCACTGGAGTCCCCATAAGGGACAAATGCTCAAGCTTATGTCATTTGCTACATTCATAAATCATTCCGAAATCCAATGAACAAAATTTTAAGTCATTCACAGAAGTAAAAATGAAGGCTGACCAAGAGGAGTTGCGGAAGACCTTCAAAATAATGCACAATACAGTGCCAAAGGAAATTCAATAAAGGCAAATGAGAAGTAATGCCAAAGGGGGGGGAAAAAAAAAAAAGAGGAACAATTCTAACTATGTAAAGCAAAGGAGAAGCTCTCAGACAGCTATCACCATTCAGGAATGGAACTTCAGAGTTAAAATAAATAGTTCTATAAAAATGTCAGCTCAGTGCCTCACAGTGGTAAAAGAAAAACAAGCAAAATTGACCAGCTGTTTGGAAAGAAGTAGGAAAAAGACAAAAAGGTGTATTAAAACATTAATATGGTAGGTGGTAATCCCAGTCCAAAGGATAGCAAAACAGGCTTGGAAAAGTGACATCATTCGGAACAGCAATGATGAAAAATAGACAATGGCTATCATGTACGGAACAATCAACCTGAATTCCTCAGAGTGGAAATAGAACAAAACTGAGGAGCATTTGAAAGAGATCTACAAAATGATAAGTCATAAAGAAAAGGTAAAAGCCCCTTACCACAAGTTCTTTTGGATATTAAGTATTGTTGAAATTCCTGTTACAGGACATTATGGATTCTGAGAGTTTCCAGAAAGATCTCAGAAAGATTAGATTGGTTTGTAGAAGACAAACATGTCAACGACGCATGAAACACAAAGATAGATCCTTGCATCAGAAAATCCCCATGATCCATACTGGAGGCTGGGAGTAAATTACTGATTACTAATTAAATTTAAGAATTCAGAACCAATTATTAATGCCAAAGTAATGAATGCTCACAGAATCACAGAATCGTTTGAGTTGGAAGGATCTCTTTAAGGCCATCTGGTCCAACCCCCCTGCATAAACACAAATATCTACAGCTACACCAGGTTGTTCAGAGCCCTGTCCAGCCTAACCTTGAGTGTCTCCAAGGATGGGCACCCACCGCCTCTCTGGACAACCTGTATGCCTCATCATTCTTATCGTGTGATTAGAACAATTCTTCTTTATATCCAATCTAAATCTCCCTTTTAGTTTGAAATCACTTCCACTTGTTCTATCACAGCAGACCCTGCTAAAGATTCTGTCCCCTTCCTTCTTATAGCTCCCCTTTAGATACTATCAGGCCACTATCAGGTCTCCTCGCAGCCTTCCCTTCTTCAGACAGAACAAGCTCAGCTCTCTCAGCCTGTCTTCATAGGGGATTTATCAGACATAATATTCAGCTCAATCCATATAGAAATTTACTATATTCAACTATGCATGCTCATAAACCGATAGTATAGGAGTCTACTTGCTGACATCCCCAGTAACTAACATCATTTCTGTGAGCTAATCCTAGTTTTGAAGTTGGTTCTAACAGAGCTCTGTGTTAGGGCAAAATTATAAGCTTGAATCAATACAACTAATTGAAGCTAAAGCCACTGGAGAATAGACAGTTATTTAACAATCTGAAAGCTGGAATTAGAGTTACAGTCATTCTCTAATTGCATTAGAAAAAACAGGTCCACAATGTACATGAGAAGAACTGCTCTCACTGAAAACTTAAGCATTCAGTATTATTGAAAGTAAACACAAATTAGGCTGACATTTGTCCATTGAATGTAAACATATGTACTTGGATCACTGCCTAAAAGCAGGAAGTGCATTCAGTTTTGCTTCACCCATGACAACACCCACTGATGCTTTACAAGGCACAGAACTAAACTTAACTAAGTAGCTGAAAAAATAAACCTGTGTAGTGCCAGTTCCTTAACAGGCAATTGCAAAGATGCTGTGAATAAACTGCCATGCCTGGAGATGGTCTCTCCAGCTGTAGAACATTTCTGCCACTATTAGGTTTACATGTTTATGTTGTACCAATTGCCCATATAAACACAGAATTTCTGTCTTTGTTTCTGCCAGAAACTGAACTCCTACACTCCAGCTCAGAGTCAGAGTATCTCTGAATGACTGTTAAGCTGTAAATGATGAAATGATGAAAAAAATGATGAAAAAAAGATGTAGACATGAACAGGTAGAGCAAGGGGCAAGCCAAAGAGGCATAGGCTTGGTGTCCATTAGTTGTATGATGGAAGGAGCGGAGCACTGTTGCTGGCTGTGCTGTGCTTCCTCCCAGGGAGGTTCCCCCCAAAGGAGGGGCATGGCATGGTGTGAGGGCAGAGCTGTCCCCTGGTGTTACTCCTGGCATTCCAGATCTATCAGTATAGATGATCACAAGGAGGCCTCAACACAACCAAGCAGGCGTACTGACAGAGCCATGCAGGCGCACATGATCTTGTGTTCAAAAGAAATATTTCAGAGTGATGTCACCTTCAAAACCAATCTTCCTTTTTCTTTCAGACACATCATTAATATAAGATTACAACAACACTAATACAAAGTTGTGCCTGTCTTTGAAATGCACACGTTCCTGTTACCTATGCAATCTGATTGGTTCACAGAAGCCTTGCCAGAGCAGAACAAGACATAAAAATGTTGCAAGACATCCACAGATTTATATTTAATATGTGAGGAGATGGCATCTGCAAGCCTCCAAAATGCCAGGCTTCAAGGTCAAAGCAACATAGCCACCACACGTAACACACTGTGCCCACAAAGAGGCAGTGTTACACCGGCCAAAATGTAACAGGTAGGAAGATGGTAAGCATACACCCTAAGCATCCTGAGCAAAGTCAACAGAGGCATCTGCGGAAAACTTATAATCAGAAAGAACATAACCCCAAAAAGCAAAATACTGTCCTTTCAGTAAATAAGTCTTGTGTCAAAGTGAAGCAGTGCTGACGTGGGGGCAGGCAGAAGCAGCTTGCCATCCAGCAGCAGGGTTACAGAGAAGTGTTGCTCTGTGCCTTGGGCTTTCTACTGAGTCTTTAGGGGCTCTTATGTGCCTAATTAAAGAAGATTACAAAAGATACCAAGATGGGAACACTCTTCTAGGCAGGCTTAAGCAGAGGAGGAGAACTAATAAAAAAAAGAAAAGGAGATTGCTGTTGATGTCTTCCTAAGCCACAATCCTGAGAGTCTGAACTGGATGCAATCTGTCCTTTTGTTTCTACATTTTCTTTTCTGCCAAATCACAGGAGAAAGTTAATGGCAAACGAGATCATCTGTTTCTTCCAAATGGTTCGTGGAATACTTTAAAAATTGGCAGACTGGAACCATTTCAAGCCAGAAGGAAAATATTCATGTACCCACACATCAAAGTGTTTCTAAAGACTGAGCATACGTAGTTCTGAGCATTTCTCAGGTGAACAAAGCAGAAATGCATCTCTAAGAGGCTGCTTACAACAGAACAGGCAGCAGGTTACAGACCACAAAACTGGCTGATCAAATGAAAATGGTGCCTGACTTCAGAGCTAAATCAAAAGCAAAAGGGGTTCTTTGGGTATAGAGCAAAAGGAAAATTAGATGGGGAAATTAATGGGACTATAAACAGCAGAAACTTAATTCTTCCAAGAGTCAGAGTAAGAAACAGCAATGCAGCGAAGAGAAAAGGAAAAGGAAAAGGAAATAAGAGAAAATAAGAAGAAAAAAAAAAGAAGAGAAGAGAAAAGGAAAAGAAGAAGAAAGAGGGAATACTAAATAGCTATTTGAAAGAGAATTTGTTGTTTCAAACTCAAAGCGTTGCAAAGTACCTGCCAATGGAATTAAGTGATCTGTGGCTAAAAATGTTGATGCAATGATAATTTGCTCTGCTTTTTGCCCTTGCCTTCTAATCAGAAAAGTGACCCTCAAATTAATTTGAATGTTAAATTTGATCCAGGGTTGGAAACTTGCTAACTGTGAAATTTTACTGTATTTAGAATACCGTGCCTGATCTACACGTTACATACTGCTTCTGAGTTAAATGTCATCCAAATGTTGCCTTAGGAAGACAATAGTCTTGGTTTCATAGTAAGTAATGAACTGAAATTTAATACATTCTGAGAATGTTCTTCTGCCCTTCCCTTTTCTGTTTTTCATTTCCAACCCAAAGCTGTAAGTTATGGTCCCAGTGCAGGATCTAATGTTCTGTATATTCACATGTCCTTTTGGAGTCCTAACCTTCCTGACATGTGAGTGTGACCAAGCAGAGGCATCATACACCCGTCAGGACTTCACAGACACGTTAGAGAACAGGAAATGTGGAACAATGCTGATGTGCTGACTTTGCCAAACAGTTCTGCTCTTGGTAGTGCAAATCAGTCCACAGTGAAACAAGAATTATGTATTACAGGGGGTTGGACTGGATGATCTTTAGAAGTCCCTTCCAACCCAAACTGTTCTCTGTGAGACAATATCTGTATGTCCGACTTGTGTAGAGACCCAAGGAAACAGACATGATAGAATTGTGTTTGTTACTCTGTTTTCTTCACATTATGAAAACAGACTGGAAGTGTGGCAGCAGGCAGATGTGCTGCACAGCAGCCATCTTCTGCATTGCTCCCAAGAATTCTGTGGAGATGCTTGAAGCTATGAGTTATGACAGTCTTGCTATGTTAACACTGAGTTCCAGCATTTAGAATGAAGCAAGCAACGGGGACCTGCAGCATCAGCTCCCCTCTTATAACTGACACTGGATCTACCTGGTGGCTCCAGAAACTCACACAGACACTAAGCTCAGAGCCAGCTCTGCTGAGAGCCACATCAGTCCATACCATGTTTAGTTTTCATTACCTGCTGCACTGCTGATTTAAACAAGTAGCAAACACTGTTTACTGAACTCAGAGCTGCTTTCAGGCTCTTCTCCTTGGACAACATTCAGTTTCGCTGCCTTTTTTTCTGAAATAAGCATGATGTAAACGTGTCAAAAAGCAGTCTAAGAGAAGGTAGAAGAGGCTTGGGCTTTCCATTCCGAGCCGCTTGCAGTAATGATGCTCAGAGTATCATGTGATTTCTTAGAGCTTCCATATAGGCGAGAGTGCATAAAAAGCACAAGGACAATGTTACAGCTAATGCACTAGTAATAAGGAAGAAAGGCTCTAGAGTGAAATACAGAAATGGATCCAAGCCAAACATTTTGAATTCAAATTACTCCAAATGTTCCAGGGCTTTTGTTCAGACTCAGTGGTTCAAGAAGCATTTGCCCCGAGGTGGCTACTAGGCAGAAAACAAGTCATCAAGAAGAAACTGGTCTCTGATAGATTTTGTACAGCTGCTGCCCAGGAGGTACCCAGTGCTCACACATGTGCAAGAAACAAACTGAAAAGGGAAGCAAGATCTTGGACATACACAAAACATTGTTTCCTTTAATGAGGTTCCTTCTTTTTCCAATGGCACGTAATCAGACAGCAGAGATATTGCATATAGTCACAGCAGGACTTCAGTGGGTTTAAAGGATTAGAAAAGTGAGATGGGAAGGATCACTGGTGAATGGTAAAATTAATTGTGAGAGTCAGCAATGTCATAGTAGGGCATGAAAAGAGTGATGAAGCTGGGAACACATCTAACGTACTCTGAAGTTTGCAGAACTTAAACTAGAGCAGCCTTAGATGTATAGTACTATCGTGTGTATTTATTTTCTATTCTTCATTCAAATCAGGAAACAGTGTAAGGCATGAGGATGCCAGGAACCAGATATCCCAACTCATATATTCTGCACTGGCAACACTCACAGTTTCCTCCATCTGAACTATGGTTCTCAAGCATCCAGGTGGCCTTCAGGAATTACTGTCCTCACCTACCATGGGTTATGAAATCTACTAAGGAGAAAAAAAAAACCACATTTTTTGTTTCCCATCTATCTCACTACTGATGCAGCTGCACTGGGGAAAAAAACAAAAAACAAACCAAACCAACTTCCATCCCCACCCAAAAAAAACACTGAGAAGCCTATGTGGTGACACCAGCCAAAGCAACAAGATGAGTATGAAAACTACACTCAGGCTCTCCTTTTATCATTTTTATCCTTTTTATCATTTCTCACTTCAGGATACAGTTAAATGTTATGCAGTTTTCCATATTATTTGATGTAGAATATAGTGTCCATGCTACAGTTTTTGATTGTATTACCAGCAAGCATGAAAATAACCTTGTTATATACATCCATTTTATTTCATGCATAGAGAAGAACAAAATTAGACAATGAAATTTGTTTATTTTTTAAATTGTTGAGATGTTGATTCTCATTTTTAAGCATTATCCTTCATTGTTTGATATGCAAAGCAATGCAAACCAATGCTCTGTCTGGGTCTGGATCTGTGTAAATCAGGCTACTTACACACATGGACAGAGCCAATCTCCAGAACACCAACATGAACCACGATAAGGTAACTACACAGTTATCTTAATTGTTATAAAATGTACAATCAAAGTTGGACATAAAGGGCATAATGGTGAGCCTGGATCTCAGAACACAGAACTGCAACCCCCTCCTACCTGCTACTGTGAAGGCTTTGTGCATATAGTTGGTCTGTTTATCTTGCCTGTGCTAGGATAAATGCAATTCGTATGCCAAATTTGTGTCAGCTGACACTAGAGCTAGACAAGCATAGAGAATTTCAGATCTCTTCAACCTGACATCGAACATTTTCACAATCAAAAGCTCCATCACTGTTTTCATGTATCAGAGTGGTGCAAAACAAAGCAAACAGGTATCAGGGCCCCACAGTACACATAGATAGTGAATATCAGTATAGATCTATGAGCTCCTCCTTCCTCCTGCTGCCTGTCTTACCTACGGAGGAGGAACACAGAATGTGCCCTATACAGTTCTTCTCACTGTCCAGACAGATCATGGTGGGAGAACAAATTGTAAATGACATTTTTATCATGCTTAAAATCACAAAAGTCAGAAAGAAGCAGGTCAGTGGCATGGAAACAGTACCATTCATGGCCTTGTATCCCTCTTATGCTATCTATTCCACATGTGCACAGCTATTATTGGGGCTTTCTGAAGAGACTGAAAGTTCCATGCTGGTGCACCATCCCTGCTGAAGGCAAGAAAAATTCAGGCTCTACAGTTGTCAGATCCTACTTCCTCTCCAGCATTTAAAATAAAACAATTTTTTGCTCTCTGAGTCCTTGTAAACAAGTTTTATAGCACTTTCAACTTAAATCTATCGTGTACTGCTGCAGAATTGCAAGCATTTAGGATTTAAACCCTTTTCTCGGAGTATCAGGCTGAAAGAAAAATAAAGGCTTTACCTCTAACAGCTCTCATAACTCGCAAAACAAAGCTTGAACATTTATTAGCATGAGTATGTTGTGAACAAATTGCTTGCTCAAATAAGAAAAGCTCAAATGAAAAATAACTGATAAGTTTTAAAAGTTCTCTGCTGCATCCACCTTTAGATCTATTTCCTCTTCCACAATTACAAACACCAGAGGCACAAACCTATCTCTTTTAATGCCTGCACTAAGTGCCTGATCCAAAGTCCACTGCCATCTTAACTTCAGCTATCTTTGGATTAGGCCTTAAATAAATGGTTAGATACAAAGAAGATTCAGGCAAAGCATTTGGAAGCTTTGAACTGTGTTACTCTGAACTTTGAGCTGTGCTATATTGTACAATAATCCTTTCTGCTATTGCCAGGCTACTTCTTCCACCCCTCTTATAAGGCAACTACAGATAGGGGATTACCTCCAGAGACACATATGCAGGAAACCCACTGCCAAGGAAAGAGGTTTGCAGAGGGTTTTGTGGGCTCTGCAGGAAGAATCAGTTAGCAAATATTTTCCAGCCAAACCTCAAGAACCCATTCATTGACTTTGGTTTTTGGAGCACGCAAATCTGGACAGAATCCATTCTGTTGAATACTGCTTTGAGAACTCCTCATTTTTGTTCTTATGCATATAGCTAGAATTTTAAAACCTGATCAATTCTGAAACCAAATCTTGGAAAAATTTGGGCAACATCTGGAAGCAAATTATATTTCCCTTAGTTAGTTCACTGTATACTGATGGGGCTACCAGATCCACAGGGCAACTGGCAATTTGTGTCCATTTCTGCAACTCTATGGAGAGTGAAACAAGGAAAGCATCAAGGGCACAAACCCAACTGCACATAAATCAAGGGGAAAACTCCTGCTGACTTCGAGTCCCGACTGGGAGGATGTTCTGGGAAAAGCTTTACAGTCTCATTTACTGGCAAAGGGTTTTGTTCCATGCCAGACGCAGGAACATTCTTAGTGTGACACCTAGTGTTGGCACCAAATATGTTACGTACAGATCTATTGAAGGCAGCACAGCAAGGACACGGCAATGTCAACCACAATGCGAGCTCAACTAACAAGAATTACGGCTGTTGTGTTTGCAGATTTTTAATCCCTCATGAAAGACATTCAAAAGGGATGTAATGATACAGATAATACAAGGACAGTGATACGACATTCAAGTTATTAAATTCTCTTCGACATCAGGTTAGGAGCACCTCAAGGAAGGAGTGGGAAAACGTTTCCAAATCATTTTTCAAGTCAGCAATTCAGGAATGTAATTAATTCTAAATAGTAATTACAATTGATTATTAATCAAGGTCTGGCACTTCTAGCTCTCCATATACTATAAATATGATTTGTTTCCATAATTATGCTGACAGGCTGCAGTTTTACTTTCCCTTCTCTGCTTGATCTTCAAGTTCCTCTGCTTTACTTATGTTCAAACTCAGAGAACAGCACTATACGAAAGTGAACTTCATCACTACTCATGTTTTATGACCAGCAATGACCAAATTTCCATAAGTGCAAACCAAATGCAATGAGAAGTACAAAGTTCACGACAACTTTTCTGCAAACTTATTCTGAACAAGCACAGTGACATCCACTGCCATCTCCTGGAAATGCCTCCTAGCTATTCATTCTGGAGACCTGAAGAGCACTGTCTGATGTCAGCTCTCTTACAGAACCAAAACAGTCTTTCAAAACTTTCCCAAATAAAATTTTAATTTTTATAGAATAAAGTTTCCCACAAAAGACAAGTACAAGGCAAGGCCCTGCCTACCTATACACATCAGCTCAAACAACTGCATAGAAAGCTCATAAGGCAGTGAACTTCTTCCATTAATAAAATCTTTATTGACAAAGGTAGCTTCATACAGTCTCACTACTGTGATTTTATCGATATGAACATTTCACTTATGAAGGAATAGCTTAACAAAAACAGCAACCTTGTATAACACTGCTACAAGCATCATACAGCGGAAAGAAGCAAAAGATACTGTCGAATTTGTAAGCTACCTATATTTTTATCTATATATATTTCTGTGTTTGATTTTTTTTTTAGCTGGTTCGTTGTCCAGTCATTATCTCCTGATCAACAGGCTAATTTCTTGTAGGGATCACTATTTAAGGAAGGAGAAATACATTCAAGGAAGCCATCCTAGACACAGAAGTCAAAACCATTATTAAAACATCCAAGTGCAAAGGACATAAAATCTATCTGCCCAGTATTTGATAGTGATGATATTAAAAATGATAAGAGGAAAAGAAAATATTTTGCCATGGAAGTGCTTGAAGTTAATCTCCCTTGCACTAAACATATCTAAGCTAAACATATCTCAACACAAAGATCTTCCTCCATGGGTGTAGCTTCCCATAACTAAGAAGAAAGAAAAAAAAAAATTAAGACCAAATTGTCCACAACATTGACTGCTGTCAGCCTCTGGGGAGTTCACCAAAATGATACGACAACCAAGGAATCTATCACTTTTCAGTAAGTTTGACTCAGCAGTGGTCAATGACACAATGATTGGATTTGATGGTCTTATGGGTCTTTTCCAATCTAAATGACTCCACAACTCTTGGAGTCTAAGTTGTGAAGGCAGCACCTCCCAGGAGTATTATGCAAAGGTGTGTCACCAAACTCCACCATTTGGAAAAAATGGCATCCACTGACATTCATCAACGCTGGCGGAATGCAATAGGTGTTGTGTGTTTCAGCAGTGGCAGCAGCAGGTCACCTCCGCTGGTGCAGATTATTATGAGTGCACCATGCAGGCTCTTGTCTACCATTGGCAAAAAAAGCATAGCTAATGGCAGTGATGGTGTTGAAAAATAGTGTTCTGTAGCTGAGAATTTGCTCCATCAGATGGTGTTATTGTGCTCTTTGTACCTGTTGTAGTTTCCATGGAAAGATATAGGAGGCCTTACTTTCAGAGTGACCTACATAGAAACTTTGTAAAGCCCTAAGATTTGAAGGATCAGTCAAAGTAGAAATGGGCATTCTTTAATTTATTACTTTCTCAGACACACGGAAGTTTACTGCCTTCCCATTGTCCACATGTAATTGAGGTCAAGAGACAAACCTTAAAGGGCTTCCAGATGTCATATTTCATAAAGGAGTCCCTTGTTGGATATTACAGTACATCTGGGTTGACACCCAGTTGTTGTTAGGCAGTAACATCACTGTAGTCTATACATGCTTGACAAGCCCAATGCTGGTTTTATTAGCATTACTGAAACTATGAAACTACCGAACTCCCCCTCAGCCTGGGTCCAGCACTGCCCTGCTCCAGTAAAAATTCCAAGACAACATGTCTTGTGCTCCTGCAATACTCTATAGGCAGTTGTGTTTGCTCTGCTCACCAAAACATCTTCCAGCCTTTGCTGAGTGGTTTGTCAATGAATGCTCCTCAGCACATTTTCCCTTCCACCATTTCTACAGCTTCTTACTTTGCAGGAAGGAAGAACAAGTCACTCGAGGCTTTCAGAGAAGGTCATGTAACAGCCATAGTGGGAGAGAGATTGTCCCCACACCTCATGGGTTTGTGAAAGGACTGCTTACAGTTTAGCCCACTGATGGTCACTTGGGATTTTCAACCTCTGATTGAACACACTACTTCTGCCCCACTTTCATCTATCACAGATTAGAATAAGTATGATGTCTCCTGGTATTATATCAGGATGGGAAAGGAGAATCCTCCACAAGCTTGTGTCAAAGCTGGAGCCAGCGACCTGTCCTTTACAGAAATAATCGCTCATGAAAGCAAAATTAAATGGATGTTGATCGAAAATTCGCTTAAGCTAATGGTGCGATTGGACATTAGTGTGACTAATGGCAATGAGTCCTTTTGATGAATTAGGTGGCAACACTTCTCCAGCTGTTTTAGCTATGCAGAAACCAGTCAGGCGGCTGAGCATATCTTTCCTGGAATTAACTTATGTTGGATTAAATAACAAAGGAAAATTATGAAAGTTCTGAATCTACTGGCAGAGGCCATTACTACGGTATTAAAGTACAATTACAATCACCTTGTCTATTTAGAAATCAAGTAATCACTCTCAAACTTCTAAAAATTTACACTTAACATTTGCAAAAAGGCCTGATACATCAAACCTCGTTCAGACAAAGGCCATAACATAAAAGTTGTGTCATGAACACGTCATCTTACAAAGAACTATTCCCAAAACACCTTTGCAATTACTAACAATGTAAACATTACAAAATGTAACCTGAAAAGCTATTATATGACAACATAGTTATATTTTATTTCTACTATGCTCCTGATTATCTTCTATTACAGGATTTTGAACCACAACTATCTACTGCATTTCACTGTTCTCAATTTCCACTTGGTGTCATATCTAGTAAGCAGAAAACTCTAGAGAGTTAATCCATATTTTCTCAAAAAATAAAAATAAAAAAAATAATAATTATTATTAATTAATTCTAATTCTATTTAATTCTTGACCTATCTTTTGCATCAAGCCCAAAACATTGTGAGGATGCTCCCACCATCAAACCATCATCTTGAACTGCCTTCTGCTGAACAGAACCACCTCCAGGACTTAAAACACACCCTGATACTCTCCAAGATTCCTTCACGAAAAAAGGACTCACCTCATATATATTTACCACCTCACTTTGAAAATGCTGATATTCCTGGGACTGGTGAACAAAATGGTTTCCTTTCAGAATGGCAAACAATATATTAAAAGCATGCCTCATACTGCAGGATGAAGAATCTGTCTTTCTGAACAAGATTAGTTCCAAGTGCCTGTCTTCTTTAGGTACTTTTTGTACCACATTTAACAGAAGCCACACTTTACTTGAAACAAAACAGAACAAGACAATGAGATAGTACTAATTTTACACTTGAGACTAATGCAATAGCAGTCAGGCAGTTTGGAAGGGACAGTAGACATGAATGTTAGTCCTTGATTCTGATTTAAAGGATATTCCCTTTTCAGATATTATTATTCTGACCTACAGAAAAAGCCATCAAGAGGATTTGTTTGATCTCAACCAAGCCAAACTGACTGGCAGGGATGGCGATAACTGGAGTTCTGGATTCTTAAGAGACCCTTTTAATCTTCACTTCAAAGCTAATCAAAACTTTCCATAAATAAGATCAGATCCTGAACTTTCATCAGAGAGAGGCACAGGTTTATGCTAACTGACGGTGACTTTTATTCTCACATGTAAAAGCAGAAATCTTCAGTTAGAGACTTGGGCAGCACCCAAAGAGGGTGAATGGAGGATAGCTGACCACAGAGCTCCCTGGCAGCAGGTCACAGTGGCCACGTGCTGAATGACTGTTTTTGCAAAACCACCTCAGATCAGATTCAGAGAGCAACATGTTGAATACTGTATATGCTTCTATTGATTTTGTATTATTAAATCCTGAAAAATAACCCAGCTTTGCATGATATCTAATTTATTTGATTTAGTGCACTAATAATTCCATCCCTGAGATGGGAAATGAAAGCCACGGTGATTCTTCATTCTGGAATTAGATGTCCAGGGAAGAATTCATTTATTCAGATTATGTAAATTATTCACAAATGTTAAAAAGCACTATTTTTAAACTGGTAAACTGCTTTGGCATTTCCACTGGTGTGAACTGTTTGTCCCTTGCAGACTATAATTTTAGGGTCCTGACAAGAAGCCAGTAGGAGTCAGTGGAGACTCAGTGACGACAAGGTTTGGACCGAAGCCATAACATGCCTTAAAGGAGACATCTCTTAGTGATGCATGTTGAAATTGAAAGATTAGATGTGTGGTTTGGGATACTGATGACCAAGCGAGCATTACACTGAGAGTAGTTGGCATCCACATTAGAATTCAACAGGGTTCATAAAATCTAAAACTTTAAGAGAGTCTTTTATTCACCGTATCTCTGCAGCACTGGTTTATCATTACTGAAGATGACAGTCAAGCCCCTTGTCATTAAGGCAGTAAAACGACTTCCTGACGTGGCGTACATCTGTTTGTAGGTATATTACAGTTTAATTTTTAATTTAAACCTGTTGGTTTTAATTGTTTTACATTGCCTGCAAAATCATCTAGTTTGCATTCAAATGAAAAACACTACATTACAATGTAGTAATGCAGTAACTATATTGTAATAATTATATTACGATATAAAATAAACATCACCAAGGAATTAATGACTTTAATTTTGAAACCAATGTTCAGAAACTAAAACTTCTTTTAAGAGGTTCCACTTCTAGAAACTAGATTTTTCTTTTTGGTCTCAAATACAATGGAATCTTCTGAACAGAAGTGAACTGTGTTCCTTAAATGAATGCTCAGCTCTGCCTTCGTGTCATGCTCCGCTACTGACCTCTAATGAGCAGTAAGCATATTGCCTGAATTCCTTACCCCTTGGTAGAATAACATTAATAGAGAAATCTTCTTCCTCATGTGGGAATATCATTTCAGAGCAAGCAGGAATGCTTGCAAGAGCCACTGTGCTGGATTCCTAGGTCATTTTTCCTATGAAACTATTTTTGAAAGGAACACAGAATACAGCTGGGAGCTGGTATTTTTTTAATCACCATGAACTGATGTCAGTACCAGCAGATTAAAGTTAAACTTGCAGACGTAGGACACGACACTCAAAGACGGGAGTGTGAACTTCATATGAGTACAGTGGAACATGGGTGTCAGGGAGAAGCAGCTTTGTAGTACAATACAAAAATAGCTCACTATTGAAATAGTCTCAGACATACAGCACTTGCTATGTGCTTGACTGGTCAGGAATTTTGCTCCTGAAATATTGCATGCTGTGTCAAGCACATGACATTAAAACATATTCCATTTTCAAAGTATTACTTTTTAAGTAGATTTCAGAAGATTAATGCATTTTCAGCTTTAATATTCAATTATTTTAAATGTGTGTATTAATTTCTTAGCTGTTTATCCCTTCCCCTTGTTCATAACAGTTATTATTGTGTAATTTAGCATTCTTGTAGCAGTGTTTAGGTAAACAGCTCTAATAATTGCAGCCCTTCCATCTTCAAGCAGTCTGTCAAGGGTACCCTGTTTTTAAATATGCAAATATTTCACAATATTGATAAATAAGGCTAAGAATAAAGCAGAAATGTTTTCACCTTCAAACAACACTTGGCAACCAACAATCTTATTCCATTGTGAGCATCTCCCCAGGGCTCCCACATCCTCTCAGCCAAGGTGCCAGGAGCTGGGAGAATTTCACCAGACCTTGTAGAATCAGTCTGACAGAAAATGTCTGCTTTTCACAACCGAGCAATTCAATTCCCAGGAAAACTATGGCATAGCTGAGACTTACCACAGGCTATTTCCTAAATTGCTGACTTCATCTCTGACAATAATGACATTCTTTGGACAAAAAAAAAAAAAAAGAAAAAAGAAAAAAAAGAAAAAAAAGAAAGCATAGAGATAGTCCTAACCATTTCAACTTCTATCAAAAATTCAACGGAGGACTTAACATCTCCCAAAGAACTGAGTGCTATGAGCTTCCAAAGGAAGCATTATGAAATGAGGGTGGAGCTGCACCCTTCTAGAGGAACACAGCCAGAGGCTCTATGGGTGAGCAGCACACAGGGCCTGGCCAAATCCAGATGCTGTGCTGAAAGCCGTTTCACAACTAGTGCAGAGCAACTCTGGGCACCCTTTTCTGAAGAATCAGAGCACTGAGTGGAGAATGTGTATTTAACCTGAAGTGTTCTCATGGAGTCTTCTTTAGGTGGTTTTAAACTTATGCATAGACTGAGGATGGGTAAAGGTCATGGGAGAAGCAGTCTGTAATTCACAGCACTGGGACAAGGACGAACACCATGACAAAAAGCTCTGCCCAGCACAGCTCTGAGGACAGACACTGCAAGCATTTCAGCCACATGGAGCACCCACTTGCCTTGCTGCTGCTGCTGGGAAGAGACAGGGAGACTTAGAGATTTTTGTCCAATCCATTGCTGAAATCACTGCTTTCCAACGAAAGCTGCAGTGTTACCTCACACTTACTGCATCACCAAAGCCTCACACATCTGACTCAGCCAATGAACCTGGGCAGGAACAGTCATGGATGTGCTCCTGAAGTCACCTTCGTGAGTCACCAAATCTGCGAGCTGCCTGTGCTCAACGGGAGCTGAAACTGGCAAAAAGAGGCACACGACTCCCTTCTCCTCAAACTGAATAATATGTGAGGCAACAATCTCTTTGGAAGAACTTCAGGAAGCTTTCTAACACCTACTTTGGAGTGGTTTGGGTAGAAAACAACAGGGATTTGTTTTATAGTTATAGAAATTATATTTATAGAAATTGCAGTTGTAAATGTGTAACTTTAAAAAATGATTTTTGCCTCTACCTTAGAGGCAAAAATACATTCGTTGCAGAAAGCTAGCATCATTGCAATTACTTTCAAACAATTTCATCTCAGGTCTGGAAAACTAACATAACGCAAATGTTTAATAATTGCAACATATCTAATAATAAAGATGCAAATGGGAAAATAAGTTCTACTGTATGTTTGAAAATAACAGCACAGTTCTGCCTTTACTACAAACACCTCTGTATAGAGAAAGATGCAACTCCCACTAAGGTGCTTTGACACTTTTCTAAATAGAACATGAAAAACAAAACTGTTAATTCCTCTTTTGTTTTTAGAGACTGTTCAATAGCAATATAATGGCTTTATGTCTTTCTCCAAAGCTCCACATTTTGTCAGCAGGAAAAACGAGTATTTATGTTAACTAGTCCTAATGGCATCCATATTAGTTTATTGAAAAAAAAAACCCTCTTGATTAATATTCTTCAGTAAAATACTTTTCCTTTTGCAAGATAAATAACATTTGGAGTTTTCTCTTGTTAAAAAGTAAGTAGTGTTATGTAGGTGTCCTGAGATGTAAACACATACTCAGAAAGAAGTGTGACTTATTTGTTGCCATAGAATCAAAAGATGAACTAATTCCCTAGGCAGTGAATCAGCTCTCAGTGAAATGCTGAGGGCAGATGACTCAACAATCAGACTACCTACCGACAGTTTTACAGTGAGGTATCATTGCAGACCTAAGAGAGGCAGCAGTGAAACCGTCCACGTTCAGCCTGCAATAGTCCATTCTCATATCTACATTCTCTGTTTCCATTTCTCAAGTGTAAAGTCTGTTTGGTTCACATTCTTCCATTTGGTAGTCCCAAAACATTGGCCAAAAGGACAGCCGTTAGGCAAAATAATTCTGGAAACACTGCTTTAGAAAAGGATTTCAGTTGATCTTTAGTTAACATTAGTGCAAGAAAACTCTTTGGATATCCGTATCTTTGGATATGATTAAAATTAATCATAAAGATTGAAGCCTTCCCATTGATAGCCTCTGGAGGCAAGCAGCTCCACCTTCTTAACTTCATCTCAGAGAAAACTCTCTACTTTCTCACAAGTGTCTGCTTCTGATCTTTGAAAGCAAGCAGCCCAGACGGCCACCATTTGGGAAAATAAGTCCAAGACTGCAAGCCAAATGTTTTTCTAACCTCCAGGAAGTCCAAGAGCACTTCCCATGTTTCTTAAGAGAAATACGGAGATCATTCTTAAGCAGAAATTGGAATTAGGCAGTATAACATCTTTAGCAGCCCCAGAAAGTCCTCAGGGCTGTCTGCTGTGGGTCAAGTTTTGCACAACAGGAAATGGGCATCTGAGGTTTTGAATCACAGCGTGGAGATGGCTTGGCCACTCCTGCCAAAGCAGCCAATAATCTGGCCTGATAAAACATGGAACTACCTCTACTAAAACACACTTTGTCCCCATCACAAATTCCCTCCCTTGCAAAGGCGGTACTGACAGCCACTACTGGAAAGAAGAAAGCACATGTAACACAAAAGTTCAGTTCATGTTAATTCATTCATCCAATTATTTTATTTTGCATCCCTCAAAGTAATATTATAGCATAAAGGTTATTTCTTGACAGATAAATTACATAAACATTGATTTTAAAAATTTCATTTCTCACATTAAATTGCACTTATCTAATCACCCATTAAAGCGCTTGTAGTGTGAATGCACATTTCTCACACAGCATTCCAAAGCAATGAACTGGAAAATGATACCTTGCCAAAACAGCACATTTGCACTTCTGATAATAGAGTTGAAAGACAAAAACAAAAGAAAAAGAAAAGCAACAGAGAGACTCAACTGGTTCAAACCAGCTTTTGTCACATTTTCAGAATCCAGTAAGGTCTCTTCGACTTTATAAAGAACAAAGCAATTTTATTCTTCGTTACACACTAGTAAATCACAAGCCTGAAGAACACTCCACTTATTGTCCAAAGGCCACTAAAGGAGCTCAAAAGAACAGAACAAGCACAGCTCATCTGGGCTCACTCAAAGTATACTGAAGACAAGCTCTTTGACCATGCTGTGCTGATGGATGAGACAGAGCTAAACTGGCTCTGACTGTGCTAAACATGACGTGGAGAGAAAATGCTGCATAGGAACCTGAGATCGATGAGCCAGTTCCCAGGCACAGAACAGCAAAACTGCATTAGTGCTGCTCTGCACCCTTGGTATTGTGTGGCAGCAAGTCAGAGCTCATTGCCTCGGGAACTGTGCTAAGCTCATTTATACACACACAGTCGTCAATGCTGAGTTGCTAAGCCTGAGAAATGCTGAACTCTACTTGTGGCTGCATCTTTATGCCATTTCTTCATGTGCCAGACCCCCAGACCTTCTGGTCAAAAAGACTCCCGAAGTTAAGCATCACCACAAAAGAACTTAAGCATTTATTCCCATGCAAGCAACAGATCTGATTAAAACCTTTCTATTCATTCAAAACATTAAACTATGATACTGCCCATCACTGGTATAGTTTCACAAAAAAAACCCAAAACATTTTAAATTCAGTAGCTGAGTGTGCAGAGATACTGTAGGTATCTAGGCACTGATTTACTATGACAAGCATCTTCTATAGATTTCCCACATTCCCTTGTGTATCTGCTTTATTTTTGCAGTTCATTCTCTGGTGCCTGGTTACACTGGCAGGCAGCTAGGAACCATTAGGATTTATAGCAGCCCTCTGAGCACTGCCTACAGACTGCTGTTACAGGTCTGAGCAGCCCCAAATCACCCTCTTGCTGCAATAATACTCTTCCTAATGCTACTCCTTTGCATGGGTGTTGCAACCACTCAACACTTCAGAAAGTCTATCCTAATCCAATACTATGGGGACTGTACATTCTCCTAAACACCAGTGTGTCACAACATACACAGCAATCTGTTCGGTACCTTCAATAGGAAAAAAACTCAAGAAGCTCAGAAAAGATCCGTGCCCAAATGATTGCATCAGTGATCACATTACTGCAATCTCTGTGCAAGACTGATTGTACAACTTCTCCCAGAAATTCCTTCTTCTAACCCAGTAGCACAACGGCAATTAAAAATGCAAACAAGATAGTAGGCAAATAAAAGATGCAGCATATAAACATAGCTAATGGAAGTGTTGGGATGATAAAGATGAGGTGCAGTCTGCTACGGGTTCTCTCTCCTAAAAGAAAACCTGCTGAAATCCTCACCAAGAATTGTGCTTCTGAACTGAGAAACTAAACCACCTGCCTGTTCCTGCTTAGCTACAAAAGCTAAGAATCTCTGGGAACACAGATCAACACATTTGCTTAGCAGCCCAATGTTAATAATGCCTCTGGTCACCTTATTTAGGTTATGGTCAGCCACCCTGCTGGACACAGTCATCTGAAGTGCCCTGAGTAGGCCAGGCTCTGGGCTAAAAGCAGAATGATCACGATTCACTCTCCCACACCTTTAAAACATACCAGTTTGGGTCAGCTGGAGGATCTCTGGCCAATGAAGTTTCCTCCTCTGCCCAATAACATATTGCATTAGTTTGCTAGGTTAGCATGTTTATTATTTACATTTACCATGTTTCTGTCTTAGCCAGCCTTTGGGAAAGTGAGAGCTGAAAGTATGGAAAGAAGTGATAAGTGAGGAAAAAAGGTGCAAAGCCATCTTTCTATTAAATGTACACATTGATAAGCCATATACTTAATAAAAGGAGCAAAATCTATTGTTTAACTGAAGTATGGATGTAACAACATTTGTATTTTATTGGGCTACCTTTTAGTCACACAAAAAATTGTGTCCATGTGTCCACGAAGTTGTTGAAGTTGGCCTTTTTTCACATCTTTCAGTCCATCTGCATGTGTAGCACACAGTTCTGCTCTGTGATGCTCTACACAAGCTGTATCTGAGACATGAACGGCCACTGCTGCCTGCTGTGCAGTGTGCGGGTATTGCCTCCCTGGGTAAAAGAGCTACACTTAGAATTACCCTTCCAGCAAATCAGCTTGGTATTAGCACTGGGCAACTACTGTTCATCTTCTTTGTCCTCCAAGGCTGCTGCCACTGGTTTGATCTTGTCTGTCTTCTCAAATAGAAAAATTTGAGCTGGAACCTTCAGAAATCACCGTGTCAATCTACAATACGATTCTTAATTCAGAATTCCCAGCCTGCTCATTCTCTAATCCCAAAACAAAGCAAAACATCATTATTATTTGTCTCTCATTAGTATAAAATAGTAACCTAACAGCACATCTAAACCAGAAAAAAATAGTATTGTGTGGAACTAAAAATAAGTAACACAATAATGTATGCAAATTATATTAGATACAGGAGGAAGTTTGTCTTTGGTTTTGAACATCTAATTGTCTCTCCCTACTGTGATGTTTCTCTATCAATATTACAAGCTTCTTGAAGGCATTCAGACTCCTCTTTCAGCTTAAAGTTAGTAAACGTTCAGAAGGGGAAAAGGCCAAAAATAAAGCCAGTGTAAAACCAAGTTTTTCCATCAGTACAGAATAATTAAGGTTAGAATTCTCTAGCTGGAGAAAAAAATAAAGCTACACTTCCAGAAAATGAAGAAGTTCCTAATGAAATCAAGCTTCTGTTTTGTGGAATTAGAAGTAATGATTCACCTTTCAAACTAAAACAACTCAATCTAACACAGAGGGATTTAATTTAAAATAGCAAGATTGCATTTCCTACAGCATGAGCATGCAACACATGGACTGCAAAGTTTTGTGAGGAGATGGATGATGAGTTGGCAACTCAAAAGCACTCACTGCTGAGCCAGCTGAGGGTAACATGAGCACTCCAGGGTCCCATGTCAGGGCATAACCTGATCACATACAAAGATTAGAAAGAAATGTTCCCCACGTGTAGACTTTAGCAGCTGCCTCTGTGTGTCACCCGCTCTGATGTTTGTCTTTTGGCTTCTTAAGCAGAAGTTTATCAGCACGGGTAGATTATGTAGACAACAGAGCTGGTTTGGTATACCAAATCCTATTATCTTATCTCACTGTCAGAAGTTTCACTGCTGTGCTTGAGAAAGAAAGCAGTCCTATTACACACTTAAATATGCAGCTGTATTCCAAGGTCATTTTCTGTACATTGCGTATTCTATTTTCATCATCCACAGACACTGTAAATGAGCACAGTATACAAATAAAAATGCACAGCTTTACCCTTGGGTGAATAAACTTAGCATTATAAATAAAACTTGTGATATATGTATGTATATAAATACAAAATATTTTCTTAACTATCATTTGCTGTGTATTCCTTTGTTATGTAATTTACTTACCAGATAGCATGGTAAGTAAAATGGATTTTACTTACTAGATAGCATGACTTAAAAACCACCTTACAATGTTGTATGAACTGGTGAACTCTTAAAAGCCATCCACAATACATAAACAAAATAATAAATCTTCCTTAGACCAAGTCAGACAATTCAGTGCGAATTTAAAGTAAATACACTTTCCTACTCCTCACAGTTTCCATTTTCCCACTGGCAAACCCCACTAAATATCCAATTTCTCATGGTCATAGGGGTGAGCAGAAATGCCAGCCTTGCAGTCAGGCCAAGTTGCTCATACAGTTCACAGATCTTGGAAAACAGTTCCCTTGCTACCTTATTTTCTTATTTCAGTCTTGGGAAACATTCTCAGATAAACCTTGGGACATTTACTTATCTATAGGTCAAAAGAAATACTTCACTGTTAATTTAAAAACCTACGAATATTTAAGAGGAAAAGCTTATCAACAATCTGAAATAGGAGGGAGTGCCAGAACCAACACTGCACATTCACTGGGTTCTCCCAACAGAGACACTGCTGCTCCTGTCACACAACTAGAAGTTGTTGGAAATGCACTGTTACTTGCCAGTACCCATACAATGTTTCTGCAACAGCAAGCTCTCACTCACTGAACAGGAAAATAAAAGGTGGCTGATACTGCTAGGTGTAGTACAATTTATCTGTATTGGATATGGATCAGCCAGCCAAGTTTACTGTGAGGTTGGCTGATTCACTGAAGCCCCAACAACCAACTTTAGTCTGCTTATTAGCAGATGGGTAACCATGTTCTGTATTAACAGAAAATCTTGTTAAAACTCAGGCTAGAGGGCAGGGGAAGATTGGTGCAGGAGTCTGGAGTAGGCTGGACTGAAGGAAAACACAGAGGTTGCAGGAGAGATACTTGCTTCCATAATAACTTCCTGATCACTGAAGGCAGGGTTTGAGATTTGCTATGGCTTAAGAGATCCCACTTAGACTACAGGATCCTGAGATGATGCAAAGCTAGAAGTGGGCAGATCTGTCTGCAAGAAGACATTTGAGGCAAGCAAAGGAGTCTGTGGTTTCACTTGGCCACTGCGCAGTTTCTCCCCATGGGTCTGGACAATGATCTTCCAGGTGGAGATAGGATGCAAGCAATTTCCCTTCTCTTATAAATAACATTTCAAAAACTTATCTGCCTTCACAGAGGCTGTGATCACGGGTCTTCTTCCCTCTTGTGATCCCTCAGCACATTTCTGCCAGTGCATTAAGGTCTATCCTTTTGTTCTCGGTAACTCAAGTGGAAATGGAAGCCTACTATGAAGAAGCCCCAGCTGGTCCACATTTGGATGCTGCAGGTGGAACACCTGCATAAATAGGGGTTCAAAACATGAACTCAGCTGTTTGCAAGGCTATCCATCACCTGTAGGCTGCTCTATTTTGTGAGATGAAATTATGAAAAAAAACTTCTGAAAGAGAAAGAAAAACACCTGTCATCTTTTTGTCAGAGCAACATCCTATAGCCATATCAACAAGTCTGATGGATCTACTTGTCAAACAGAACATTGACTGTATTTTAATACTTTTGGATTAATAAAGTACAGGGCCATCAATCTAATCAATCTCCTCAGCTTCACTGACCATAAGCATGTTGGATACCAATATTTTCAGTGGTCCCAACACTCCCTTGAATATCCCAATATTTTCCATTTTCAAACAACCACTAACTCTCACCACAAGATGCCAATGGATACACCATTTCAGCTGACATCACACTAATCTTGGGTACACGTGTGTTTTACATCTTTTCTTCGTTTTTACTACCTGTCCTTCCTGTGCAAAGTAAGTTGTTGGAGTTAAGAACTGTTTACTACTGTGTATTCTTCTGGTATCTACCACCTGATACCCACATCTCAAACTTTATAAAAATGTAATTATGAACAATTAAAACCATTTAGCAAAACATATTTGGAGTTGACATGGGTTTGAGCAAATTGAACTAGTTGGTTCATATTCATCCCCTTAACTGCAGCAAATAAAATTCCCTAATTCTGCTCTCATTGCCCTTCCTTGCCTACTCTTTCATGGCTTCCTCATCCACCCCTGTTTCATGCCAAAGTCCAAATATGTTTACATTAAAAAATCATATAGCTCCAATTGTATAAGCATACACAGTATTAAAGGTTCACAGGGCTGTTTTTCTGAATTACCATTCATGTCATTTTATTACCCAGTCATGAGTAAAACAAACAAGTTCTTGAAATAAGATTTCTTCTTTTCAGCATCAGACTTAACACTTGACTAGTTCAGTTGATGTTTTGTGATAGGTGTTGTAGGTTCATATTACCATCTTCCTGCATATCTGCATTTAAATCTCACAGGGCAGCGTAATTGGGTTTTTACAGCATTGCCTTCCACCTACCAGTAACAGATAATGGCACAGATTGTACAGCAACTTATTAGCTAATATCAGAAATCTAAAGCTTGACTTCCCAAACTGAAGTCAGTGGAAATTCTACTATGAACAGGTAATTGAATTTGCATTAAAGAAACAAACAAAAACTTTGACGAAAAAGCATAATAGAAAATTGACATTTTTACACTAAAGGAAGATTTAATGGCAGTTTTCTTGTAAGATTCCACAGGAGAGTACGTTCCAAAACAGCTAACATGACTTGAAGGCTACAAGCTTATGGCCAGAGACTTCACAGATATAAATCACTAAGGTTTACCGGTTAGAGCTGGCATGATTCAACTCTTTGTGACACAATCATAGAGCCAC
Organism: Centrocercus urophasianus; assembly: GCF_019232065.1. Lineage (NCBI taxonomy): Eukaryota > Metazoa > Chordata > Aves > Galliformes > Phasianidae > Centrocercus > Centrocercus urophasianus. Next base: position 34,347,442 of record NW_024884253.1, read on the forward strand.
TATGGGAGCTACACCAACAAATTTCATGTAGGAAGAAGATAATCAATGCCACAGGCCAGATTCTGCCCTTACTCAACTGAGTTGTTTCTCATTGGTATTTCTGTAGAAGCTAAGAACTATACAAACACACAAGAAGATGGGCTCCCTCAAAAGGAATTCACACCATCAAACAGCATAAAGGGCCACATACGGTGTAACAAGAATTACTAATAGTGAATAAAAAACTTTCAGTACAACTGATACTATGCACCTGTGAAACAGAAGACTTTTCATTGAGGATGACGGTGTACTTTGACAGCAAAGTCTTTCTTCGTTATCTAGAGGAAACACAACCATGGCCACCACACCTACAAGATACCCAACTTGTTGGGACTTATTGCTACTGCTGCCTAGAAGAAGGCATTTAATTCTATCTGCCAGGTGGAACTGACAGCTGGCAGCTTTACATCCCACAAAGACCAGACAGCCTCTAACAAACACCATCAGACTTCCTGTTCCCACTGTCTCTGGCTCTCATTCCCCACTTCGGTTGTATTTTGGACTCAGCCTTTGCTTTTTCCCGTTCAGATGGCCTAATACATACACCTCTAATATTGCTTATATTTCACCACAGCAAATATTAATTACTTACATATTGTCAAAGACATTTGCAACCCATTTATTTGCAGCTTTTGACAGGGGAAATCAATGTCCTCTTAGGAAATATTATCACACAAAATAGCATTTTTATTGGAAACAGTTGTCTGCTTCAACTGCTTTTGCTATGTCACATTAAGCACAAGTAACCACACATTCCTATGTCACAGAATTTATTCTTCGGATTCCCAAATATATCTTCCTGTCTCTCTCTGAAGGGGGACAGGATTACTACACCCTATGTATAATCCACTGCCGTGCTTAAAGTTCAGTGTTTGCTTGAGTTATGTTGCACCCAAACAACAAATAACATGCCCATTACTTTAAACAGATGAAGCAATTGCTCTTTCAGTTTGAAAAGCTTGCAAGAAATCAGGTTTTACTTGTCAATAAGCGCAACCATGTACAAATTGTATCAGCCCAGTGTATCACAGAATCACAGAATTGTAGGGTTTGGAGGGGACCTCCAGAGATCATTGTGTCCAACCCCCCTGCCAAAGTAGGTTCCCTACAGTGTAAGTAGAGTACAGTGTAATTTTTTTTTGTCCTGTAATCTTTTTTTGGCCCTTACAGTGTAATTTTTTTTCGTGGAAATTTCTGGAACTATTACAGTGAAATACACAGAAAAATTTAAACACAAACAAGAAGGACAAAGACACCCACCATCAAAAATTTAAGGAGTACTTAAACAGTAAGACAAGCCAGTAAGACTTTACAGTAAGACTTTAAAGTGTTATGCTCCAGTGGGAGGAAAAGAGATACCTGTGGGAAATCGAAGCTGAGCTCCTGAAAGCATACAGCTGGCAGAAAATGTTTATTGCTGAACATCTAAAAAAATTACAGCTTAAAAAAGAAGTATTCAAATACCTTATTTATAGGAATGCACCAAGAGCTAACCAGACAGTAAACATGCCAAAAAAAAGATCATTATTTATCTCAAAGGAGGCATCAACATACAGTGCCAACTCCACTCAGGTCTGTCCATGTTCTATTCATACCATTGGGCTCCACAGATTAATGGATGAAACACGAGGAATAATTCAACTGTGAAATTCACTTGCGTAACGAATGTAAGGTCATGGGTGTGTCAGGATCCTATGATTAAGTTACAGTTCTTCAACTGCCATATACATTTCACTGGAAAAGAAATAGGTTTAGAGAGAAATGAAAATAAAAGTTACTTAATGAAAATATCAACTTTAAGTTTTATTTTTTCACTTTGCCGATTGAAGGAGCTAATAGGAGTCGCAGGAAGGCTAGTGCTATCTGATATACCAATACTACCATACTGAGGTTGCATCCTGCGTTTCTTGTGTTCACTTTTGCCCTTGACACAAGTACACTACGAAGGCCAGGAAAATCCCTTTGGCAGTATGTGTCTGTGCTATAGGATGTGCTGATGATATGACTTGCAAAGCCTTGGGTGTGAGTTCTGATCAGTTCTGCTTTAGCAAAGAGTCCAATTCTGAAGGGAAAACTAGTCATCCTATTTACTGCCTTCGTCTGATCGTACAGCCAGACTGAAACTGCCTGCAAGGAAGGAACCTGTGAGCAAGTGCTTTGTGCTGAGAAGATCTCTCATAGGGAAAGCTCTACTGCTTCCGATCTTTACCAACAGCAGCTATTATTCACCCATTTCCTGCAGGTGCTTTCAATTTTTCAATTATTTTAAATACAGTTAAGCTTACCTGCTTTATTTCTGGAAAGATTAAGTACGTAAAAGCTTATGAAGGTTGCAATGCATTTTATATGTTGAAGAAACCTGAGTGGTATTTATTTATAAATAAAGTTCATTAGAGAGAACGTAGCTCTTTAATTTACAGCAGGTTGACTGATCAGCAAGTATGTATTGGCCAGCTATACCAGAACATGCCAGTCACAAAGCTCTGCATTAATCAGATAGCACATGTTATCTGAACATCCCACAGGGATCAGCACTTAGCAGAAGCTGGGAACGACTGAGGCTGAGGTGGAAGAAGGATTTGAGAGACAAAGGAAAGAAATCTTCAGCAAATTAGGTATCTTGTATTCTACTGCTCCCAGAACACGCTGTTTTGTTTTCCGATGTGCCAAATTCAATAGATTAGTATATCAGAAAATGTGGAGGTAAGCAAAGCAAACTGGCATTTGGGGTCGGCAGCTACAGATGGTGGCTGATTATAACTTGATAAGAATACTCTGGATCAATTCTGGAAAGCTGCTCAGTCACTCTCAGTAAAGTATGATGCAGCAGAAAAACCTAATTAATAAGTGCACTGCTGCTTCTGCTCCTATCTGCACATCCTCCAGGAATGATGCCCTAATTTATGAGAAGTACTTCTTTTCTTTCTTTAAAAAAACAGAAAACACACACACACACACACAAAAAAAAAAACAAACACATCACCAGAGCTTCAGATCAACTTTCTTTTTTCCTTTTTTTTTTTCTCCCAACTGAGATGATCTTTCAATATCTCTGCTTCTCTACTTTATCTGTAGTCTGTACAGCAGTTTTAGTAAATGTGATTGCAGGCTAGAAATAAATTTGATGTTTTCATGTGCTCATTACTAAAAATATTAAGTCTCTGGAAAAAGAAGCAGACAGTACACAGGCAGTAAAGTATCTTGTTTGTTATTTTTTCTACTGTTTTCAGTAATAGCTATCATAGCACATGCTGGTAATCATCAACTAAGCTCCATTCTCCTGCTCCCATTGCAATAGGGATTTTGTTTGTTATCCAAGGTTCTCCAATACTAATGCTGGTTTGTTTTAGTATTTACACCTGAATAACCTGTGCTTAGCACTGTTAGATTTATCAGTTGCTCACAATCCATCTGAAAAGCACTATTTCTAGCTTAAGGCTCTTTCAAGGCCAGTTTCTGATGATAATTTTCAAAATATATATCGTAGGTAACTTTTACAGGCATACAAAGAAACTTTTGGCCTTTTCTTCTCAGCTTCTCGTGCTACAGGAATAAAATCCACATGTTGGTACACACTGATGTAACAAAAGGATTTGATTAAATTTCAAGTTCAAAAACTTGTTCTGAGAAACCTGAGAAATTCTCAGCTATAATTATACTCACAGGGAATTTAGATAAATTAGACCTGACAAAATCTGCAGGAAGACTCTCTCTCAGAAGCCAAGCAAGATAGCTATAAATTCCAGACTGTCAAGCCACAGTGCTGACCCAAAAGTCAAATTCCGTTTTTGTTACTCATTGTGAGGGGCAACGCTTTTTTTCTGAGAGCAAAAACAGGCTTTTGATCCAGACTTTAGAAAGGTCTGCATTTAACCTTACCAAGTTTAAAATAAACGTTGCTTCAACTTTAGCTTTGCTTGAATTAGACATGTTTCACCTGGCTCAACTTCCTACATTTTGGATAATTATTCCTTCCGAACTGCTCTTCAATAAAGGGCTGCGTTCCATTTTCACTGTCCCTATTTAGAAAACATTCCAAGGTAGTTGCCTTCTATAATAAAAACAATATTAAAAAAAAAAAAAGGAAAATTCCTCCTTGAGAATTACCAACTCAAATACACCCTCCTTTGCTTACAGGCTTACCTGGTAGAAGATCACTCCAGTCAGCATAGTTGTTTATGCTCAGGTAACTGAGACACTCTATCATCCCCTTCTTCCCAAAACTTCTGTCTCTGTTTGTCTATAAGAGGTTAGTGAATACTGACAGACAAATACAGAGAAGTGGGCGTTGGTTCTCTGCATTCCCTGCAGCATTAAAAACCAGAAAGATGATCAGCAGATCACTTGATAAACAAGAAAACAAACACCAAAACTTGTGCATCACCCTCTTTGATCTAAAAGTCAGCTGGCAGAAACATCAATTGTCTAGCAGGGTGCTCAGTTAACTTACCAGTTAGGAAAAATTACCATCTGGCCACCTTACAATTCTAAATGCCAACATCTACTATCAAAAATCTTAGACGGTTGCAGGGAATTTTTAACATATTTTTTATTTTATTTTATTTTATTATTATTATTATTTTATTTTTTATTTTATTTTAATTTTAATTTTTTAACACATCCATCCTGAGAATTTCCTATTTGAGAATTCTCCAGTTCTTCATACTGCAATGCACTGTAATAAATACGCTTGTTTCCTCAATCTAGAAAATTGCCTTTCCCTTAATGATTAATTGAAACTTAACTATTTATGAGAAATGTACACAGTCCAGTGGGCAACTGTAACTCAGTTTGAATGGAAAACATTTACATAACATAGCTCAGAATCACCAACAGAATAAAGGCATGTTGTCTAAGTCTTCAATTAACGTCTGTTTACTTTTTTTCATAATGACACATAATGGCCTTGCAGAAGAGTAACAGATACCTTTATGATACGTTCAGGGCTTTTTATAAGAATTTGATAGAAATCATGAATGGAAATAAAACTATCAATATAGCATGAGTGAAAAATCAGCAAACTACAGCAAGTTTGGTACAGACGATGGTCAATTTAATTTTTTTTTTTTTCTGTATCTGTGAGAAGAGAAAAATGCTGGGCTAAATTCACATTTGTTTTAAGCAGGTGTCACACTTGTTTTTTGTTGTTTTTCAAATTCATCATGCCTCATCGTTTAGCATCTCTTCTCCCTGCTGCAGGCCAGTTGTATATTTCTGCTTCTTTTAGAAATTTGGAAATTAGAGATAGAGTCCTCCTCTTAAGTAATTATTTCATTGCTGCTTCCACTTATCACCTTGGATGTGCTTCTTTCCATCAAACTGCACAGTCACTGCTCTGTTAAAGGAATTCAGCCTCAAAACAGCTGTGACAGCATTAATGCAGAAGTATTTATGGAAAGTAAATGCAAAGTAAAAGCAATACCATAATTTATGTTATGCAGAATAACTTTACTTTATCTGTAGTCTCAATCAGCAGCCTGTTAAGACATTTTGTATTTGAGGTAAATGCAGTTCTTGTCAACAGGAAAGGTTTTTTATTTTTTTTGCTTTAAATGATCCAATGGGAGAAACTCCAACTCACTGCAGCTGCCTTCATTACTTAACTTCTGGTTTTATTCTAATTTTTTTCTCTGGCTTTTTCTCTTCTTTTCACCTTTGCTTTATAAACTTCCTCATTGTTTCATTGTTTTAGTGTCTTATTTCCTCCTACAAATACAATATTTATCTTCCTGTGAATTACTGTATTCTATCACCATCTACCAAACATTTAGCTTTAAAAGAAATAAGCAGATTGAAAACTGAGACAAGCCAGACCCACACACATTCACATACCTGCATTCGGTTTGCTTTTCACTCCATTACCTATCCTAAAATTACATTTAAAACTTGATCTAACGTGTTACATTTCAACTGAAATGTAGAAACAGAGGGACTACCATGCTATTTCTTGCAACAGTCACTCCAACACATTTAAATCAAGCATTTCTGACTCAAGAATAAGCCATACCAAGCTGTCCCAAGCATCTCCAATAGCAAAATATGGACCACATGCTTCCACAACAGGGAAACCAGCACTAATGTTTTCTGCTAACTTGACCTGAAAGGCTGTTTATTCTACAGCCATGCTTCACGATCAGATTTAAAGTATGTGATCAGAATTAGGCAAGAATACGAGGAAAGTTTCTCTCATCTCAGCAAGACTGCATCTCCTCATATCTTTGACATTTGTTTAGAGTTATCTGAGCATTGGCTTTCTGATGCTACAGGAAGTCACCAGAAACCTTTGAACCACAATGTGACGCAGAATGCTGGAGATCAGAACAAAGATACAGAGTAGCTCTAAATAGTCGAACCTCAGTATATATGCTTTAATTCTTCTGCAAGAGCCTACCTGGATGGAGGAAAGCACAAGCAGACACTGACTACGCCAGCACCTAAATGCTGGCATCTGCATACCACTAAAACAGAAGTAGGAATTTTACAGCTCATTTACAGTTAAAAGTTTGTTCTGCAGTAAATAATGCACCCAATTGCTTACTTGTTCTTCATATCTCTTAACAGAATGCCAGATCCTATAGCACAGCTCCAGGAAGCTGCATCCCACACTAATCACAGGAAACCGCCTTCTTATTTGATAGTATCCACCACATATGAGAATAGTCATGCATGCAGTTTTTTTTTTTTTTCCTATTATCTTTTTAAATAAGCACAATGAAAAATTGTCAATTTCCAATCGCTATCTTTAGAACGATTTTTTTCTTCCTTGCATTGTATATTGCCAGCTGTTGGAATGATAGCTATTGTCCCCAATAGCATATCTGTGACAAACTGTATGTGCTAGGGGGTTCTGTCTGCTCCTCCTGAACATTCTGAATTTGTTTGCCAGTTCCAGCCTTGCCAGATGAAAGGAGCACGTCTCCAAAACATCAGTTCCTTCCACACAGTGTGAAAAACAAGATTTTGGTTTTTTTAGAGAAAATGACACCACAGAACAGGCTTCACATTGATGCTTGTGGAATCATCTTTACTCCTAAAGGACCATGATGCCATTCTGCCACAGGATGAAGCATCTACGTTCAATCTCATAGAGAATAACCTATTAACTCTGCTCGGTAATTTATTGTTTCAGGCTAGAACACCATGTTTACACTCAGGGCTCAAAGGTGAGTTTGCTTTCATTTCAGATGCAATTTACCATCACACCAAACCACTGAGTAACAAGAAACAACCTGAATTTCTGTGGAAAAAAAAAGGGCTCGCTTACGACAGACTGAAACACTCCAAAGGCTCGTAAGCCTGTTTGAGAACTTACTCGTAGACGTAATGTGCCAAACTGCTTTCCCAGTTGAGCTGAAGAGGTGCTACCTGCACGCTTAACCACTTAATAATTCATACTTTTAACAAGATATTGCCCACAATTCGGGCATTTAGCGGCCGGCAGAGTGGGGTACAAACACCCGAAGAATGCAAAGCACAACGGTCCACCACTGCAGCCATGCAAGAGCCCGCCACCCCTGCCCCCACCCCTCAAAGTAAGACCCCGCCCTCAGCTCCGCGCGCTCCCAGCGAAGCCTCGCGAGAGGCCGCCCCGCTTCCATGTTGCCACGTTCAAAGCCGCCGGCGACGGGGAGCGTGGCGGACACGCGCAGCCCTCACGCAGCCGCTCTGCCCGACCCCTCCGCCTCGCAGCCAATCGGCGCAGAGAGAGGGCACGCCCCGTCGCCCTGTGCGCTCCGCCATTGGCTGGAGGCTGCGGGCGGGAGGGAAGGGGGCGTGCCCGGCGCTTGGCCGCGGAGGTTGCCGGCGCTCCCGCACGCAGCGCTCGGGCGGCGGCGGCTCCTGACTCATTCCCGGTCTAGCCCCGCCCCACGTTACCTGACAGGAGGCGCCATGGCCTCCCGCAAGGGCTCCAAGGGCACCGGCGGCACTCCCGGCCCCGGCTCTAAGCGAGGTGAGTGGGGCTGCGTTGTCTGGATGGGTAGCGGTGGATGGGGGGTGGGGGTCCGGTGCTCCGTCCCGGCCTTCCTCTGCTATGGAGCTCAGGCGGAGGCGAGACGTGGCCTAGGCGACTCCGGAGAGGTCCTTTGAATGGATCAGGGCGGGTCTCAGGAATCGGTGGTCCTATTGCAGAGGCCTGGGGTGGAGTTGAAGTGCCCGGTGGGGGATTGCTGTGGAGCGTGCGGTCGTCTGTGTGTGTTTGGAACATCACCTTCTACTGCTGTGCACAGAAGCATCAGTCTGAGGGTGCTGGATCTGTTACAGGTGCATCAGCTGACCCGATGGCTCTACAGAGTGCAGGAGGGTAGAGGAGTCATCCTGGAAACGTGCAAGCAGGTGTTTCGGAGAGAGCTGCCCCTCCGGCAGTGCTACACCAAATCTGAGTTAATAAATTGCTTAGTGTTGTGTTGGTGGGTTAGACAGGGAAAGCCTTGTGTACACGAGGTTCTCTCAGCACAGCAGGTCGAGCCTGACTGAGGAGAAGGAGGTCTGCTTCCACAGACACTGCACTGCAGCAGGTAGAGGAGATGCTCCTACTGAGGGTTTGAGCACTGTCACTCGGTTCTGAGCCCTGTTGATGGATGGAGTGGGATGAAGGTGGTGCTGAAGCAGTCTGTTTCTCCTTCAGTATGGCAGTAACACGGAGAACAGTATTCGTTGAGGGATGAACTACATAGGATTAGCTTATCTATCACGTGATGAATTGAGAGAAAAAGATTTCAAGTGCTGTTTAGGCATGAAAGAGATGATATACAGTGATAACTGAAGTGGGTGGTTGCTTTTCGTTTTATCCTTTTTCAATTCTTGGCATGGGCAATAGTCTCTGCATTATGTTTTTTCCTTGGAGTGGGGCTACTCGTTGTTCATCTGCAGTATTAAGTAAGCTGAAAACATATTTCCAATGATAATGTGTAAAGAACATGCATTTCTTGTACAATTTTGAATACTACAGAGACAATTTTGAATACTACAGAGACTCAAGCAGTTCTGTTGTTATTTTAAATATTGCTTCAAAGATTGGATGATGTTTTCAAAATGGTTTTATCAGGGAATAAGCATGAAAGCATTCTGTAGATTTTTATTTTCAGACTAAGTAAAATCAAATATTTTTAAAAATTATTAAGAGCTGTCTGGTTTGTGTAATTGCACAGGGAATTCTTTATTTGCTGTTGTCAGTGAGGGGTGTAGCACTATGAGTAATGTGTTAAGCAGGCTCCTAAGATGTGACCTCTTAAAGTTAGACAAATCTTTTGCTAGTTTCAGCTACTACTCGATAAAATCTTTTGGATAAGAGTAAAAATTGAGGCTTGAGGCTGATGCCATTTTCATAAGTGGAACTGAAGAGAGAGGTGATGGATGGTGACTCCCAGGTGAATAAAAGACCACTGAGAGAAGCAGAATTTTTATAGCAGGCACGGAGCATTCTGCAGTTTTGAGCCGATTGGTAATTGAGACTGTGAGACATGGAAACCTCAACCTTGAGGCAGTTTGCTGGTACTCACTTTCACAACTACTTGTGGGTGAGGATGAGGCTCTTTGCCACACCATTGCTCACAGCTCTGAAACCACGGAGTTTACAGTGCGTCTTGAAATCTGTGCAATGCCTGAATATGAATGCAGTAATCTGCTTCGAGGTTTCCACATTAGGAGATGTTGACAGTAATGTTATGGGTAGATTAGGTCTGAAATAGCACTAAGTGGAATGTTCATATAACTGTCTTAAGTTTTGTTGAAATGTCAGAAGTGCAATAAAGTATCACTTGGTCTTGAATTAACTCAAATTTCACAAGGCAGGAAATTTGGAAATACCTGGGGCATTAGCAGGTGTCTTTGAAGAAGCCTTCCAGTAAGAGTGAGGATCAGCAACACAACTGCTTTCAAAATACAGATGGATGAAAAAGTCTGAGTAATGTTACAGGCCGTATTTATTTGTGGAATTAAGTGTAGTGCTGCTAAGAGATTTAACTTCATGTGATTATGCCTTGTCCCTAGAGGTAGGTGTTCAAGGCCAGGTTGGATGGGGCCCTGGGCAGCCTGGTCTGGTATTAAATGGGGAGGTTGGTGGCCCTGCATGTGGCAGGGGGGTTGGAGATTCGTGATCCTTGAGATCCCTTCCAAGCCTGGCCGTTCTGTGATATGCTGCTGTATTTTCTCTTATAGTACTTAAGGTGGTACTTAAATCTATATCTCACTGGTCCCATAGTTATGCAGTAAATGGTGACTGTCTTCTTAGTAGTTTTGTGTTTTGGATGGAGGGAGGTTTGACATCAGAACTGAAAATGCAATTTCTAATGTGTCACTTCTGTGATGCCAGTTTATGTGATGGCATGTTAAGAATTTTATGCTCTGTACCTGTTTTGTTTGTAAAATGTGTTTAAATATAATAATTTGTACAGTGCTTGAATGGAAACATGACCAAGATATGTATGCACACTTTAAAAAATCCTTGATTTTCTTTTCATATATCATGCAGATGTTTCCTAGCCTTAGCTGCTTTACCAGTGATTATAGTATCAAGCTTCTATAGTGTTTACTTTGAATTGCCTCTGGAAGAAGGTGGAAAAACATTCCCTTGTGGCAGTCGTGATAAAAACTATAAAAAAAATCCCTCTAGCTCATGTTGCTTAGGTTGTGGCAGCTGGCAGCTAAACTGTAATAAGTCCGTATTCTCCAGAGGAAATTTAACCTTTGTGAGTGAAACAGGGCTCGAGTGGGAGGCTAGTTCTCTAATAAGTTAGACACAGTACAAAAAACACATTTGTGGCACAAAACATTGCCTGTTCCTATAGGTAATTGCATTCTTATTTTCTCAATGTATTAAAACCAAATTACTGCTTCTGTAAGTTCTCTGTCTCCAAGCTGTACATCTTAATCTCTATAGCAGCAATTGAGATGACCTTCTGATATACCCTACTTTTCCTTGCAGAATCCCAGAAGATGTTTGATTTTTACTTCTCCTTTTTTGAGCCATGTAAGGTCTTGTATTTCCAAATGCAACTCTGTTCCTAAGCATCTCACTTCCTTTTATTCATCTGAAAGTCCGAAGTCCGTTAATCTCATCCTCTTGTTGTTGTCTGGTTATTTTTTTTAACCTTTTTTTTTTTTTTTTTTTATTTGTTTGTTTTCAGTTGACCTGATGTCCTGATCCAAATGCAATTCTATGTTAATGTTAATTCCGTTTTTAGTTATCAGTATTGCTGCTGTGAAGGTATTTCATAGAATCATAGAATGGCCTGGGTTGATAAGGACCACAATGATCACTTAGTTTCAACCCCTCTGCTATGTGCAGGAATGGCAACCACCAGACCAGGCTGCCCAGGCAGCCTGTGCATATTGATTTGCATGAACTTTCATATTTTATTTAATCTCTATTGCAAAGACTGCATTATAGTGTACTTCTCTCTGTGCAGGACTCTTTTATTTTATTTTATTTTATTTTATTTTTTTATTTATCTGATTTGCAGAGGAAATTCATCAGTTACACAGATCACACTTCTTTTTCTTCTGCTCAAGTTGCATTGATGTCTGTTTTGTCCATTATCTTCACAACATTTATTCCGAAACTTCACGTGGATTTTTCAGTTCAGCACTGTCATCTTTTAGCTCTATCTGTATGAAACTTTCAGTGTGCTGTTAGTTATGGAAAGGTACAGTGATGGACTATGGACATCACTCTGCAATGGAAAATAATCAGTTTGCACACAGTATGTCAGTTGTTTCTCCATACTGGCTGATATTTGGATTTCTTGTCTTGTTATGACTTTGAGCTTTAAAATTGATACCCAGGTGTACCAGCACTCACATGAAAACAAACACATCCTTTTACCTTTCCTGTATCTGTGTTTTTTCCCTTGAGAAATAACTCATCGAGCCTTCTGAGATGCTGATGTGTAATAAAAACATTAAGAAAAGTTTTGCTTCTTCTGATCTAGTGTAGGTAGAAATCTCAGACTTGCTTTGTGCTCTCTGACGTATGTTAGCTGTATGCAGTAAGTCACTGTGGGACAAAAACTGCTATTTGGTGTGCTTTAAACATGGAGGAGCTTGGTGCTTTACATCCAAAAAGACGCCTGTGTTCATATATTTTTCTCAACATTTCATTAAGAGTTTACATGGTATAATAGGAGAGGTAACTTTTTTTAATAGTGTGTGGAGGTAGAGCTTCTTTAAAATGAAGGGTGGAGAACTATTCTGTGATTCTGTGAACTAAAGTATCACCAACAGTATCAGAGGCATGAAAGGCTGAAGTGTATTTTCTCAGTTTTCAGCAGTCGCTTTGGGAATGCGCCTGCAAGTTTCCTGTCTGATTAATGAGCTCTGGTAATGAGGCTAGACTGACAGTCCAGGGTGAGATTGAATCTGCACTTTGAGCTTCTCCAGGGATGGGAAATCCACAGCTTCTCTGGACAATGCATTCCAGTGCCTCACCACCCTCTGAGTAAATTTCTCCTTAACTTCTGACCTAAATCCCCCCTCTTTCAGTTCAAAGCTCCTTTTACTATCACTTCTGATTCTCTCTTGTCCTATTGCTGTCAGACAATGTCAAAAGTTGGTCTCCCTCTTGTTTAGAAGCTCTCTCTAATTACTAGAATGCTCCAGTCGCTCCAGAGCCTTCTTTTCTCCAGGCTGAACAAGCCCAGTTTCCTTCCCTCAGCCTGTCTTTCTAGGAGAGGTGCTCCAGCCCTGTTGGTTGTATTTGTGACCCTCCTCTGAAGCCATTCCAACAGCTCCACGTCCCTCCTGTACTGGGGGCCCCGAGCTTGGGCACAGTTCTCCAGCTGGGGCTTCATGAGGGTAGAGCGGAGAGGGACAGTCCCTGTCGGCCACACCTCTTCTGATGCTGCCCAAGGTTCTGCTGGCCTTCTGGGCAGCAGGAGCACACTGCTGGCTCATGTCCAGCTTTTGTTCATTGGGTTCCTGAAATCCTTCTCAGCAGGGCTGTTCTCAGTGAGGTCTCCCAGTCTGCTTTCATATCTGGAATTGCCTCAACCCAGGTGCAGCACCTTGCGCTTGGATTTAAACATGGAAGGTGGACAGTCTGGCTTGACATGCTGAGTGATGGCTAAATAATTAATATATGTATATATGTGTCTTAATATGTATATGTGTCTTAAAATCATCTTTAATTATGAAATGCATGAAGTGGTGGGACTTCAATATTGCTGTTTCTTGGGACTGAAAATGCTTTATGGATAACTTCTATAAAACAGCAACAAAGAAACAAGTGAACCATTCCTTTTCAGCGGGACCCATTTCGAATCACTTTCATAACATGTAAGAAGTGTTCCTATGCTAATTCTTACATTGAATTCTTCATTGTAGAGAACTTGTGCAGTGAACTTACTGATTTACCCTGAGAGGTTCTTTCCTGCTGAAGATCACAAACTGGTAATCTGTGTGACAGCCTGCAGCAATATTTTTTTTAACCGCATTCTACAGACTAGCTCTTTGCATGGAAAGGTTTTGAGATATGTTTGAAGTGCAAATCATAACTTGTAACATTATGTCTTTACACAAACTGTAAATGAATTATGCTGGTATTTATATACCAAATTTGAACAGATTGGAATGCGTGTGGTTCAGCCTTGTTAGAACTTCTCAAATGAAACAATCTTTTCTATCTCCTTCATTAGTGATTGCACTGTTACCATGCATGTGCTTAACCAGTATAACAAGTGCTATCAAGTTGTTTGAAGACTTCATGTATAGAAACTTCAAAAGCTACAAGTTTTGTAACTATTGAGTAGTAGTGGTTTCCTTATTTTGTAACTTTAATTCCTGAGGTTCTGATTCATTTAGAATAACTACTAATGTAAAATTTCTCACTTTATCTCTTTTTACAGTAGTGTGTGTTGGTTTTTTGGGTGGTTTTTTTTCTTGTTTTTTTTTTTGTAAGTTGGGGCTTTTGTTTTTATCAAAGGAAGTTGAATTAATGGTTTGTAACTGTGAAACACATTCTTTCCATAGGTGAAGGAAACAGTTCTATCTTCTTAAGCACTTGAAAATATGGTTGCTACTGCAACTGATACGTTCTAATAACATTGTTGTAAAACTGCTTATACACGCAAAATGCCATGACTGTAGGTATAAAACACCTACAAATTCTTTTGAATTCTGTAGGAATTGCAGTTGCATTCCACCTCTGTGAAGCTATACCTAATTCAGTTTATTTTAAATCAGACTTTAAACTTCTCTAAGTTTCAGGCGTTAAAAAAGATTTTTAAATGTGCTTTTTTGTTTTTTCCTCCCCATGAATGCAGTGCATAGCAGAACTGTAGACTGTAGCCTGGCAACTAGAGTTTTATTGGGTTATTTTTAAAACTCCTTCAAACTATGGAAAAAGTAATTGAGAGAAAACTACATCATCTGGTTTATTTCCTTTGTGTCTTAACTGGGACTCATTGCTAAAACAAATTGATATGACCCACATTACAGAACAGGAAAATGGAACAAGGGAAAAAAAGAAACTAAAATTAATACCAGCATGTCGTATGCAAAGTTGAGAAGTTTCAACTTTATGTAATAGAAACTTTATGTAATAGAAGCCTTTTATAAAGGTCACCACCAGCAGAATTTGTACATCGTGGACTTAAATACTTCTTGCATTTCTTTCACGTTACCTTTCCTGAACTCTGCTCTAAATACAACCAAATATGTAATTAACCTTGTAATTATATAGGAATATTGGCCACATTGTATACTTGTAAATCTTTGTTGCTTGTATTTGAGTGATCTATTTTAGCTGTCTCCAAATTTTCTGTGGGAGAGAGAGCCAATTGATCAAAATACTAAGAATCATTAATTCTCTTTTTAATTGTACTGATGATCTAATTTCTCCTCATCAGTGTTATAAATACAGCTCAGGTATGTTGAGCCTGTACTGAAATGCTGCAATTTCTTTCTATGCTCGTAGTCTTAACCTTGAATTGTGTTTCAAATATGAAAGAACTTCAGAAGCTGGCTTGAAAGAGGAGGAGAGAGTTAAATGGGTTTGAAAATGAAGGTTGAATCAAGTAAATTGCAAGTGAAAAGTTCTAAGCTCAGTTTTGGACATACATTTTGTGTTTTGTTTCTGTATGAATACAAATTTGAGAAGAATCATTATAGTTTTGAAAAATACCATTGAGTGTAGGAAGGTTTACTTTTCTATTTATATGTATATAGGTCTGGTAAATAGATAATAAGATATTTTTAACCTCTTTTATCAAAGATTTTTTTCCTGAATTTCTGATTCTCTAATCCTACTGTCAATAACTTTGTGGGGAAAAGCTTTAAAAGAAATGCAATCTGATCTGAACTATTCAGATAGTATGTGGTAGCTGTGTTAAATATTGCTTTAAACACATCAAGTTGTATGCAGTGTCATTACTAGTTACTTAAGCAGGATGCAGGGATGCATATGTGTGTAATAAATTTTAATTGAAGAACTATTCTGAAGTGTCTTCTGAGAGGAAAAACAAAAGAAAAACACAGCCTAAAATTGTCTAACTTTTGACATTGATCATCTTTCTAGATCTTTTACAGAAGAACAGATGTGGCTCCAGGATTTTTTCTTATTAGTGCACATCTCTGTATTCATTTTTACCTCCTCTGACTTCAACATTTACTCTTGCTTAAACAGAACTCGCAAGAAAAGTTGCTAACTGCAGCAGCTTCCTATGTTGGCAAACAGCTGGGCTCCCCAAATGTCAGTGAGAAGTGGAGGGCTAGTACTGCAAGTAGAACTCACTGTTGTGCTGTATTTTCAAAAAGTGCCTTTGAGAAGTTTTAACTAAACTGTACAAGCTCAAAGGGCATAATTAGTATATGGTGTATAGTATAGAGCTCCTTCCTGTGTTGAATTTGTGACTGTATTCTTGGAAAGAAAACCTGCAGTTATTTAAAAAACAAACAAGCAAAAAACCTAAATCCTCATAGAAGAAACACATGAAATGAGAAGTAGATTTCTTTCTCAATAAATTTTCTGGTTTTTGTTTTGTGTATGCCTAAGAAGAAATTACTTAATTCAGAACAGTTGGGTTTTGTTCACTGTTTGTGATAAATTGAGCGGTTGAGCTTGGAAGGGACATTTAAGATCGTGTAGTTCCAACCCCCTGCTGTAGGCAGGGACACCTTGCTCTGGACCAGGGAGCCCCATCCAGCCTGGCTTTGAATGCTTCCAGGGAGGGGGCATCCACAACGTCTCTGGGCAACCTGTTCCAGTGTCTCACCACCCGCATTTAAATCTACCCTTCCTCCAGTTTAAAGGCATTTCCCCTTGTCCTGTTGCTATGTGCCCTCATAAAAAGTACCTCCTCAACTTTCCTGTAGGCCCTCTTCAGGTCTGGGAAGGCCTCTGTGGCCTTCTGTGTCTCCATTGGGAAGGTGCTCCAGCACAAGATAAATATAACTAAATGATATTAATAAAACTAGGAGGAAGGTGTGATTTTAATCAGGCAGTTAATGGTCAAAGTCTTGTTTTGTACTTGATTTTTTTTTCTCCTGAAGATTAGTTAATTCTTATTCCTTAATAACAAATTTTCTTAGCTTGCAACTCTTCTAAATAAATCTTCTAAATATTGTGGGACTTCTTGTGAACCATAAAGATAGCTGATGATATAAAAAAAGCAAACAATAACAGCTTTATATTCAGCAGTGGGCTGAACTTTAAGAAATACTGACCTTCTCATATTTAAAATTTGATCACTGGATTGATTCTTCTTGTAGTCTACTGTTCCTGCCTTTATTTTATTTTATTTTTTACTGTTGCATAGCTTTGATTTCTTTTCTCAGCTCTTAAGTCAAGATCTTCAGTTGAGTGTTTGGAAAACATGTGGTTCACTCTGAGTTAGATTTTGTAGTTGCTGTTACAGTAAAAACAAATCACACCTACTGCTTATGCTTAACTGTGTTATCCTTTCTTTAATTTCTCTTACTGCATTCTTCCAGCTTATGCTACTCTGGATGCCCTGCTTTTCTCCAGCTGTGTCCATTTCTGCAGTTGTAAAAAGAGTTGATACAGAGTGTACAGATAATGAATATCCCAATGCTTTTGAATAGCAGTACCTTACACATATGCACAGAGAAGTGTAAATATTTAAAGTCTCAAAAAATATCCTCTGTCATCTGATTCTGATGTGATCTGATTCTAAATTCTTGATTAGATTTTATGGTTTACCTACCTAAAATTTTCTTTTTCACATCAACAGAAGTTTTAGTTTTAACAATGCTCAGTATATTGTCTCTCCTCATACCTAAATGGAATGTAAGTTTGCCGATGACACCAAGCTGTGACACACCAGAGAGGTGGGATGCCATCCAGAGCATTGGGCAAAGGCAAACCTCATGAGGTTCGACAAATTCAAGTGTGAGGTCTTGCACCCGGATCAAGGCAACCCTCACTGATACAAGCTGGGGGATGACAAAAAAAAAAGACCCAGGGTACTGGTGGATGACAAGCCAGACATGAGCTAGTCAGTATCTAAAGGGGAGCTACAGAAAGAAGGGGACAGGCTCTTTAGCAGGGTCTGTGGTGATAGAACAAGGGGAAATGGCTTCAAGCTCCTGGAGGGTAAATTGACGTGGATTATAAGGAAAATGTCTTTTACAGTGAAGGCGGTTAGACACTGGCACAGTTTGCCCAGAGATGTGGTTGATGCCCTGTCCCTGGAGACTGTCAGGGCGAGGCTGGATCAGGCCCTGGGCCAAGGTCCAATTTGTCCAGATATATAATGAAATCAGTTTCAACCTTAGTAGTGTACTTGTAGTTGTTATGATGTGAAGATTTGTCAGAGTGTATCAGTTCAATATATATGCCTATTGAATCTAGATTTTAAAATAAATACACACTAAAAATCATAGAATCATAGAATGGTTTGGGCTGGAAGGATTGTGTAGTTCCACTTCTATAGGTGGGATTGCAAAAGGTGCAAATGTACATACGCATACATTAGAAGTGGGTATGTATATATGTATGTTTATATTATGTCCTTGTGCATATACATATACAAATCACAGTATTGAGTTGACAAAGCTATTTTAATAAGAGGAGGAACAGTGAGAACTACAGAGAATGCTGTAAGCTTCTCTTTAATAGGTATTACTCAAAATACTTGCTACTGATCACATTCAAAATAATAACTGTACAAAGTAATTAATTGTGATTGTATTGTTGAAAATGGTTTGTAAGAATTCTTTTAGTTTAAGTTGTTAATTGTATTTGAAAATATGATTTGGCAAAATGTCAAGCAGTAACTGGGCATGTGGCTGTCCTCTGCTCTGATTCGTCTCTGTTAGTAGTGGGGCAATTATACTGTAACATATCTTAGCTTATTTGTCGCACTCTTTTTTTATATTGCTCTGACAACTTATTTCCGATTTGCTAACTGTAGGTATTTTTCTGTTGAACTGCTTTGTTGTTTTTCATTCTACCGTGTTTTTTTCTTATTTTTTGTAACTGTGCTCTCGTATGCAGCTTTCTCATCATGTGATAATCCATAACTGCTCCCGTACTTCTTTCCTACCTCTGTGAGAAATAATTACATATATCAGAACAGCTACGTTTGGTGCTTTGAAACAGTCATTATTTCTATGTTGATGTTTATTTTTTTTCCCCTCTTGTAATCTCTTTCTTGCACTTTGGTAGCTCTATCGGGCGGTGTCAGTTACGCTTTCCTAAAATAAATTAAAATAGTGTTCATAGTTATACCATACCAGTTATAGCAAATTTCTCTTGCAAATAGTTTTCAAACTAACACTCATACAAGTGATGTGAGTGATACTGTTTTTTGAGTGTCACTGAAGTTATTCAGAGCATTTCAATGCTGTAGAATAAAGTGTATTCAAGAAGTCTGTACTGCTGACTGAATTGATCCCAGTCTTCGTTTTTAATTATCTGTTTAGTTAAGATTTTTCTTAAATAATGCTAAACAAAATTACATTAACTTGAGTGTTTCGTTCTATAGCATCCACAGAGACAGGTGGAAGAGTATGTGTTAATCATGTTGTTCATGATGAGTTACAGTTGTGCAATCCTTTGGCCCATCTTCTTTTTTATGGTCATTTTCTCAATTTTAGTTGCAGCTTCCCTGTCAGGGAGGAATGCGTTTTCCATTTCTGGAATCAGTTCTCGTAGTGCGTTTGCTTTGAGTGGCACAATGTAAAGCTGTGGATACTTGGTTAAAGGTCAGTGTATGTTTGTGTGGTAGCTCAGATCAGTAGTGCGTATTTCAAATGATTTTTTCAGCTGTCCTCCCTCTCTCTGATTCTATTCACTGTTCAGTTGTCCCAGAATATACTTTTGTTTTGAAGCAAACAAAATAGAATGGAGTACTGCAACTGCTTACACACGTTCAGCTTGATAAATAATTTTGAAGCAATCTCTTCCAACCTATGTATGATGTCAGGTTGTCAACATTAGTTGTATGCTCTCTGACTCCACTTGTAGTAAAATACACTGTATGCAAATGGTGCAGCTGTATTGAAGTGGCAATAGATTGCCTAATCTAATGCCTGTCAACATGTTTTTTTATGCAACAGACTACATACTATTGCACTTAAAACCAATTCTCTTTAATAAGCTATTGATTTATAGTGAGCTTTTACCTTTGCTTAATTTCTTCTGTTTGTAAATCTGTTGTACATCAGACGTGTTGCTGGAACAAGGAGGTCTTTCCTAAATCATCTGTTCTCCTTGACGTATTCAAAAGATACATTACTGATAGAATTATCTGCCTGCACTTTCTTTACATCTCTTTGAAAAGTCTTAAACTTACTGGAGTTCTGCCTGCGGCTGTTGGGAACTGTGTTTGGGGATTAGTTACTGGATTGTAAAAACCAAAGGAGATGTATGATGGCTTTCCAAATACCTTGTACATGTAATGCTTCACTTTTTTATTATTATTGTATTTTTAAAGAAGGGCGAAAGAGGAAGAACAAAGTGCTAAATAGTAAAGCTTTCATCGAGACTGCTGCCAATTGGACAGGAGTTGATTTCACACTCTTCTACAAAAAGGGAGCTGCTTCTTGTTTGAGTGGGAAAAGGACAGTTTGCTAAAACACATGTATTATGGTGTTGTTATTTTTTCTTCTTTTTCTGGTCCTTGCACAGAAGGACAGTATGCTGGTCACTTGTTGAAAAAGTAGCATGAATGTTTTCAGAATTTGAAGGAGGTGTGGTATGAGTTTTGAAAGAGAAAGGGGAAAGAAAGCAAAATCAATACCTCTGGTGCTTTCAATGAATCTGTCTGGGGAAAAGGAGGCTGAGGGGAGACCTTATTGCTCCCTTCCAATATCTGAAAGGTGCTTACAGTGAGAGCGGGGTTGGTCTCTTCTCACTGGTGACAGGTGACTGGTGGAGGGGAAATGGCCTCGAGTTTCACCAGGGTAAGTTTAGGTTGGATATCAGGAAAAACTTATTTCCAGAAAGGGTTGTTAAGCACTGGAATAGGCTCCCCAAGGAGGTGGTTGAGTCACCATCCCTGGATGTGTTTAAAAATCTTTTGGATGTGGTTCTCAGGGACATGATTTAGCAGAGGGTTGTTAGTTAGGGTTTGGTTAGGTTGAGGTTGGACTCGATGATCTTTGAGGTCTTTTCCAACCTGAGTGATTCTGTGCTTCTATGGTTCTATGAATATGCAGTAGAATTTTTGTCTAAGATGTGGTGCCTTATGAGGAAACAGGCTTTGCTTTGGCAAAATTGTCAGAACCCTTTCATTCAGTCTGCTAGAAGCAAATAAGAAGTCTTCTGGAGGAGCTGCTCTGATCTGAAAATTCCTTGGCAACAACATGTATAATCAATTCAAAGGGACTCTGAAACTCACTGTTATGTTTCAGAAATCAGCTGTTTTCTTGAGTGATAAGCCAACTGGAAAGAGTCAGTCTGCACAGGAGTTTGGGAAGCTGCTAGAGGAGTGACAGCGTGGAGAAAGTTCCTTGGGCGTGGGCCAGGCTGACAAATGCAAGCCGGCAGGCTGTGTGTCCGGACTTGTGCTCCAGCTTATGCTGGTGGATGTAACGCCCTCAGAGTGCGGGCAGTGAGGCGCTGTGGATGGCAGCAGCATGCAGCGCAGCGTGCTTGATTGTATTTGCTATGTGTGACGTTGAGGGATTAAGGGGAGGGGAAAGGATCAGCTACTCAGGGTGCTCTGTTAAGAGGCGCAAGTGAATTTGATTGTCGTCAGAATGGGATTGCCATATGAGTTCTGAAAAGCATTTGGCTCCTGAAGATAACCGCTCTAAAAATAGATTTTTTGGAGGAGAGTTTTCACTTCGGTCCAGTTTCGGGTTCCAGCTGAGCTAGCTTTACGAAACTCATCAGCTCCTGTTGCAAGACTACAGTGAGGATAAATCGCTTCTTATTCTGCCTTCGGTGTTAGCTTTTGGAGATAACGACACGCTCACTTGGTGAAAATTGAACACCAGTGTTATGGCCGACGACACAGGTACAGTCCTGACTGTTTTTGTGAGCAAACTGAAAATGCATGGTTGCAAATACTGACTCTGTAATCAGCAAAATAAATGGCTTACTGTGGCATGTTGGTGCTTTCTAGTCGGTTTACTATTAGTCTGCATTACTGACTGCCTCTGGTTTTGATTCAGTGTTTCCTGAAGTAGAGAATTCTCACGGATTTATGCAGACTCCTAAATTGTAACTTCATTTCTCTTTGGGTAAGCACACATTATTAACCCAAGACATTAGTCTGTGTGCAGATACCTCACTTGAAAGCTATTTTTGAAGTATGTAAAATTACCGAGCACCTTCAAAGTTAACTAAAGTAAAAGGCAAATGTTTTTAATGCTTTTTAAATTTTTTTTTGATGTGTTATCTAACCACGACTCTTAATTTGGATGCGTGATATACAGGACTTTTAAAAATTTGCCGCTGAGGCATACAGCACAATTTGAGACTTTATGATGTCTGCATAAAGCCATCTGGTGGTGTAAGCAAAGGCTTGCCAGATATGGAAGGTGACCTACTTTGGACATGGCTGGCAGCGGGCACAGGGAGAGGACTTGAATGTAGAATTAACTGTCTGGAATGCGTTCTAAGCTGAAGGCAGTCTTCCGTGATGGCCTGCAGTTTTTTGTTCTGTGTGTGTTTGGTTCTGTTGAGAGCATGCACGAATTTTATGTCGCCTGACTTCCATGTATGTCAGAGCTACCTGATAAAGCTGCTGTGGTGGAATTCCTAGCAGGATTTTTCAAGGATTTTGGAAATATTGTGCTCATGAGGGAAACCAGAGCACAGAAATGTGTTTTTTCACTGTTGTGACAGATGTTTTTATATCAGAATCTGTTTTGGAGGAAATTTCATAAAAAAACTTCAAGATTGAAAAAAGAAAGTTACCTTTCTATTATTACTTTTTTTTTTCTTTTGTTTTCCTGTTCGTCTATTGACTAAAGCCCTTTTCATTAGAGGTAAATGCAAAGTACAAAACAATGAGGTAGATGAATTAGTATGAAATACAACATGATAATCTTTTCTGTTTTCCTCTTTTAGTACATGCTTTGCTCTCGAACAAAACAGTAACCTGGAATAATTTAAAATGTTTTAGCTTAAAGGTTCATTTTTAAAGGTTTTAAAGCACTCAAATACAGGAATAGCCACATTCTGCAGTTACGTAATTGATTTTGGAATATTAAAATTTCCAGTTCAAGGAATATTTGATAATTTTCATACATAGTTGATAAAATTTCTGAGTGTATTACCACGTACTGCTTGCCTCTACCTGTGTTTTCAAGGTATCCATACATCTTCCTGTAAGGGAGATGTGCACAGCTCATAAAATTGTACCTGTGTAATTTGGTTACTATGTATTAGGAAGTGGAACATGCCTAATGTGAGGCTAAGTTGTCTGTTTCTAAATATTATTGATAGCTTATACCAAGGAAACTGCGTGTAATGTACAGAGTAAGCCAGATATCTTGTATTTGATCTTTGTGATAGAAGTAATAAAGAAATGTATTCTTAAATTAAGTACTGCATCCATATGAGCTGAAGTGAGCCAGTTGTTGTTTTCTATAGCTCTCACCATGATACATAACACTATGACTATAATAAAAAGCTTGTTCAGTGAAGCTATGAACCTGATGAAAAGCAGGCTCTGAAAGTGCTTCTATGTCATATTGATAGCTGGAATAAGCCACCAGCCTTTCGTTACTCACTCTAAAAAGCTACTTCTTTTTCATTCCAATGAGGAATCATGGCAATATTCAGGTGTTCGGGGGTATTTTTGTATTTGTATTTATGTGGACTAGATCAAAATAGTTGCTTCTAGATCATTATTTAAATGATTCTAATTGAATGTAAACTTTCACTTACGGAGTTTTAGTAACTTGAAAAAGTTAAGAGAAAGCGTCATTTGAAGAGTGAGAAAAATATTTTTAGTGTGGACTATTGGCAGTATTCTGGGAGATTTCGTTGCTTTCTTTAAGTAGCTGACCATTTGTAACTTGGGGATGGATTGCTGGACTAGCACAACAGTATGGCTGGATGGGCAAAGGGCAGGGCTTGAAGGGAACAAAATTGGGGCTGGCCAGTCTGAAACTGCCAGCTTTGCAGTGGTAAACACCAGAATCACAGAATCACAGAATGGCCAGCGTTGGAAGGGACCTCAAGGATCATGAATCTCCAACCCTCCTTTACATGCAGGGCCACCAACCTCCACATTTAAGGAAGAAGAGAAACAGACCTTGAGCTTTGGTAAAAAGCTGTAGACATCTGTTTAGGTGCAATTGTACTACTTCCTTACCTAAAATGATCCGAAACTAGACAAAGCAATGTATGTTTTATGTGAACCTCTGCACAGTTCTAAGAAACAGAAGAAGTTTTCAGTTAGAACAGTGACTGAACTTCAAATTTTACACTTGATGAGGTTTAGATTTTTGCTGCTCTGTAGGCTATTTGAATTGTCATGTTGATTTCATAAGCTAGCTTAACTTTGCAGTACTGGCTAGCTTTGAATGCGTTTGATACTTCAGAAATGCTTTTCTTGAAGCATTTCTGCTGCTGGCATTGCCCTCTGGTGGCAGCTTGAGAAGTAACGGCACAAATGACAAACATCTCAAAAATGTTAAGTTCTGTGCAAATACATACCAGAGAAGAAAAAGGAGGGATTTCCAACTACATTGTTGAAGCATATTACATGTGGTTGCTTTATTATTGTTGGTTTGTTGGGTTTTTTTGGGGGGAGGGGGAAGGTGAAGGGATTGCTGTTTGGTTTGTTTGGCCTTAAAGGCACAGATGATGATTGAGGTGTCCATTGTAAAACATAGCGACATGAAAACTCCAGAAGAAATCCACAAAATGTATAACCATATGCTTTATCATAATTTTTTAGCACGAATCCATTTATTTTTTTTCTATTTGTGTGCCTTATTTTAACAGAGAGTAAGCATGGAGGAAACAAGAATGGAAAGAAAGAAGGCCTCTCTGGAAGCTCATTTTTCACCTGGTTTATGGTAATTGCTTTGCTGGGAGTTTGGACATCAGTAGCAGTTGTCTGGTTTGAACTTGTAGATTATGAAGAAGTCCTAGGTAAGAATTTTAAATCTTAATATAGTGTAATAAAACCCTTCTAATAATGACTGTGACTTACTTGGTAGTAATGGGTGCAATTTTACCTTTCAGAAAGGAAACCAAAATATTAAAGTTCAATGTCGGTGAAAGAGAGCAGCGCATGGGTAGTTAGCTAAATTGACAATTGGAGTGTATGAAAATGTCCTACATAAAAATATGCAGTGTAGTTCAAAAAATAAATTTTAAAGCTGAGCTCAATTCTGATGCTAAAATGAGAATGTCATAAGACTGAAAAAGGTTATTGAAGTACTGCATGCATTTAAAAATAGAAGAAATTTCCAAGGTTTAATCTTCATCATCTTGTATGCACTATATAACGTGTATACAGTAGCTCATTAGGAATTTCAGTTTAACATTTGTTGTTTGAGTTTTCAGTTTTTCTCAGAAACTTGAAGAAGTGATTTGTTGAACGTACGTGGCTGATCTTATTACTGGTTCTTTGGTGGACTGTGTTAGTAGTAGTATCAGAACAAACAGTTGTCGTCTCGTGAATGATATTTTGTATGACCTCAGTTTTAAGCCTACAACAATGTTAATTGTGTCTCATTATGAAAGTGTTAAGACAGTATTGTTAATGTAATATCTAGGAATGAAAAATTGAGGGCTTAAATTTCAGGATGTATGCATGTAGGTAGAATTATTCTCTCTGTTATAGGCTTCAATATGCAGTTTTACAACTGCTGGTTTTGAAAACTTTACAATGGCTTCTTAGAATTATCATTTTTTTTTAATGTACAAATATTTAAAGAGAAGTTTCTGGCTTGAAACCTAATTAGGTCTAGTGATGCAAATAATGGTTTCTGTATTTTTACCATGCATGCAGCCAAAGCAAAGGATTTCCGTTATAACTTGTCAGAGGTACTACAAGGTAGGATACTAGAGAAGTAAGGTTGTTTTACTGTCCCTTGGCTAGAAACTTTATTTTTGTCTTTAACTTTTAATATGTTACTGTTCTTCTATAATGACACGAAACAGTCATTTCTCATCTTTCTCATTCCTCCTGTTCTTGAGTGTGATATTATTCTTTTTTTTGGAACATGGTATTTATTCCACTAGTCTATTGTATTTAACCAAAAATAAAGATCCTTTCTAACTGATAGAGTCAGTGCTGTGATGATGACCTTCTGTCTATTCTAGACCCATAGCTGAACTTCCTCAAATTTTTCAGTATCATATAGAGAACTATATTTCATTCATTTTGCTAACGTTCAAGTTCTGCCTTCATTTAGAGAGGACAAAATTTGATAACTAACTGACAGACCACAAGGAGTTGAAGTTCTTCTGCAGTCAGTGTGTGGAGTTTTTATCTGATTAAAAGTTTGGCTTGGATTTATGAAAATTAATTAGACAGTCCTCTATTTATCTGATGATCTCAGGGCACTTCTAATCCTGGACACTGTATTTCTATGCTAAAAACTGTTTTTTTTAATAGAAACCAGATATTCCTTTTGCTTATATCTCATGCTGACAGAGTTCTTACCAAACTAAAAGAGAGATGTCTGATGTCACCTACGGAAGGGTTTTGTGGACACTGGATGCCATATAGTTGTTCATAAAACTATGAATGTTTATTCCTTTGTTTAGAAAGTAGGTTGTTTTTCTTCTATTAACTTAGCACCGAAGATGAAATTACCTACACATCTATATTCTGAGAATGTAGAATAATTTATGATTTGAAAACAAATTGTGATTATTTATTATTTTTACTTTACTATTTATTTTCCATCTTTAAAATGTTGAGCCTTTCTTGTGAAGTTAAATTTTATGCTGAACAAAACTTGTTGCGAGAAAATGCTTCATCACCTCATTCCATTCAGTATTCCAATATCTAAACTGGGCGTATAGGAAAGTTGAAGAGGCACTTTTTATTGACCAGTGTAGTGATGTGACAAGGAGTAATGGCTTTAAACTAAAAGAGGGGAGATTTAGATTAGGTATAAGGAAGAAATTCTTTACAAAAAAGGTAGTGGTGCACTGGAACAGATGCCCAGAGAATTTGTGAGAATTTGTGGATGCCCTGCCCCTGGACATGTTCATGTCCAGATTGGATGGGGCTCTGGGCAATGTGGATCTGTAGTGGTAGGTGAGGTTGGAACTAGATGACCTTTAAGGTCCCTTTCAACCTAAGCCATTCCATAATATGCCTGTTTTTAAGTCTGTGAGCACTAAAGTAGATGTGTGGGGAAAAGACCCTACCTGTATTCAGTCTAAAGTCTAGGAAATGAAGACAGGAAGTTAAAATATTTGCAATATAAAATAAAAGGTGGTTAAAAAAAAGTAGCACTGAGTAATCAATATGGTAACATCCTAGCATTGTCAGTTAACCATCATGCATAGAAAACACTGTTGGAAACAAGTTGCAGAATTCCTAATACTTCTTGTTCTTCTCTTGACATTTTTAGGCAAACTTGGAATATATGATGCTGATGGAGATGGAGATTTTGATGTGGAGGATGCTAAAGTATTGCTAGGCAAGTACAAAACTGGGAGGAATAGTCAATGTAATTTATATGTCATGTTCATGTTTGTTGTTTTTTCCTAATTGAATAATTTTAATAGATTTGTGTGTTGGTTTTTTTTTTTCCTCATGCAAGTTGAAGGAGTACTTATTCTCCTTATTTATCACTGTTAGTATAAATCATGTACTTTCTTGCTGGACAGTTTCAAAGTTAAGTGGTTGATGCTGCTGTATCCACTGTCACAAGATCATTGTGTTTGTTAATAAATTAACTGGGTAGAGGGCTTAAGATGCTTCAAGAATTAGAATGCTATTCTTGTAGACCTGATAAGCCAGGTCCATTTTGAAATGAGTGATAACAAGCCTTTGTATGTGACTGTGAGCACCTGTTTAGCGTACTTTTGTACTGTTTTACCACTGTTCTCAGTTCTCCAGAAGTCTGTTTTATTTTCACTTTCAAAATCCTACATGACTTGAAACTCTAGTCTTAAGCATGGTTTTAAGGAATGTATCTTTCTGATCACCGAGTATCTTAAATAAGTTCTGACTGACAGGCATGTTTTGTGACAGTGCCCTTTTACCTCTTTTCTGCCATCACCATCTTCACTTCATAATCAAGCATGGGATAAGTACTTTTTATATAAGTGATTTTAGAAAGTTTGTTTTTCTTTAATTGGTTGCTTTCAAGTATAAACCTATTCTGATCACAGAAACAAGTAAAAAGAAGAAAAAAAAACCCTACCATAGTTAATAATAGCTTGAGCAATATGCAATCTGAAATGTCTCAAACTGTCAAAGTTATCAGTGGTGTTAGGATGTTGTGTTGTATAGCTGGAAGGTCACAGTCCATGATAACCAGTTTCTTGTCAGTTTATTTTTCCTCATTTGTGTCTGGAGAAATAAGCAAGTCTTTCAGGGGCCGTATCTGTTTAATCCCATTACAGTTGAAGAACACTCGTGTCATAATAATCACTGAACTTGTTTGCAGCGCTGTGAATGTGAGGGGTGCTGTGAATTGCCTCAGAGATACAAATTGGTTATTAATTATAAGCAGTAGATAAAATAACATTTTGCATAAAATAATCCTAATCTTTCATTATTTATGGAAGGTGGATGTTAAGTTCTTGTGGGTCATATTAGTTTTATTCAGACTACCAGAACTGTGCTGCTGCTTTGTTACATCTGTTTCACGCAACTTGATATAGCTGGGAATTCTGCCAATATGTGATAGTGTTTCTATTACAAGCTCACCTTATCATGTAGTTAAACTTCATACTTAAAATGTGACACTAGAAGGTCACACAGATCAAAAACTGATTTTCATTATTTTTGAGCTCTTGCTTAGAAGTAAGATTTCATCTCATTCAAATTCAAGAGTATTTTCAGCAGTACAAAGGAATTCATAATTTCTAAAATGTTACAGAACATTAATATAATCATTTATGTTTATAATTTTATCAGCTACTGGAAAAACATAACTTCAGTTGAAGCTCCCAGTAAGTTAATGTGCTTGTTAGTATTTAAAAATGTACTAAAAATGAACAGCACTATTATTTATGTAGAATACATTTGCTTTTTAATTGATACAAAATCTGAAAGACTAGATGCCCTCTTGAGGAATTAAGTTATCAAATTTAGTAAAGAAAAACGTATTCAACTGCTTCTCTTCAACTGCATTAGGGTAACTTTCTATATAATTAGGGTAACTTTTCTGTATAAATGAGTGCTCCTTTATTTTATTTGTGAGGCTTTTGTTAGCACATATACTGTGTTTGAAGACTTGTGACTTTCATGGATTTTTGTGTGTCAGGCTACCACAGCAAAAAGTGATTTCTCTGCTAAAATTGACTTGAACCCAAAGCAGCAATCTCTTTTAAGTTAGGAATTCTTATTTTTTATTTTTTATTCTCTGTTCTTTTCAGACTACTGCATATTAAGGTCTTTGCATCTGCAGTGGTTTAATATTGTCCAGTTCCTTCAGATTTCTCTATAAATGTAAAGATTTAATTTGCAATTTGTGTTTCAAGTTTAGTAGCTGAATACTAAAATACTGAATACATTTTCTATATGATTTGGGCACACCTGAGTAGGATTAGCATTTACAATTTTATTTGTTGTATTAGGGTTGTGGTTTTTTTGTTTTGTTTTATTTTGTTTTGTTTTTTTTTTTTTTTTTAAGGAGGGGCTTTAATGATTAAGATCTGTTTAAGGGATTTGTGTGATTTTGAAAGCTGTGTATAGGAAGTGTACTCTTCCCTCTCTCAGCCCACTCCAAAGGTTAGAGAGGAGGGGAAAAAAAATCTACCTAAAACCTCCCCAGCCAAACAAACTCAAATGTTTGAGTTTTGTATTTTTATTTTTTTTTTTAAATACCCAAAGCTGAAATGCCGATGATTTCTTTGTGTCAAGGAACCTACAAGCATTATGTGGAAAAAAAAATACAGAAACTAGTTTATAGCCGTGTACCTTGCAAGTTCCTCTTAACTAGGAAAGATAGGACAGTATTTCAAAGTTCAGATAATCAGGAGGAATATAATTCCTCTGTACTCACTTTTGTTCTCTGTAGAGAAACAGTGGCTTTTAGTAGCATTGCAAAAAAAAGGCATGTATAGGGGTCACCAGAGCCTGTCTGTCTGAACCCTTGGAGACCATTTTTATTCTGCAGTTATTTATAATAAATAACAATCTCTTGAGAAATTCTAGTCTGAATGCAGCAGTTAGTTGAATTTCTGAACAGAAGGTCAGATACAGAAGGTCATCAATATATTGTTGTAGTACTTGGATTACTAGAAAATAGGAAAATAGGGGAAAAAAATTAACCTAGTATCTCTGTGACCATTCAGATGGAAGTGAATTGTAGAATCCTAAATTCCACAAATGAACTTTTTTTCCTTTATGTTACCTATGGTAGAATGAAGTATTTGCAAACAATCATACAAGGATTGCATGTTGAGAAAATCTGTGATGAGTTGGTGGGAGTTGAGATTTGTTTGTTTGTTGGTGTTTTTTTGTTTATTTTTTCAGGTATGGTTCACTTAATTTAGGATAATTTTCATGTCCTCTCTATTTATTCATCTTCTGTTGTAGAATTGTTAAATGTTGGACTGGCATATGCATATTCTCTTAAAAGATGCATTTGCACACAAAGGCATATTCTCTTGATAAATAAAGTAGTTGCATTAGCACTGTTGAATAGATAAAGATTTTGACTTTCTAGATAAGTGGCATTGTTTAGACTTCTCCCAAAGTAAAACAGTTGTTTCCACTGATTTAGCATCACTTAGCTGCCTGTTGGGGCAGTTTGTTTTTAGTCACTAATTTCAGCTACTTCTTACTGTGCTTGTGTATGAGTTTTACTTTGAAAAGCACTTTTTCCCAAGCATGTGGATGAAAAATACAGGCAATCCTTAGCATATCTGCTAGAAGTTAGCTATCTTCATTGAAGACAAAATTAACCCAACTATGAATTTGTGGTGGTGATATTTCCTTGTTTGTATGGTTCTGAGACAAAAAGGAAGAATATATGAAATAATATATTCTTTTCCATAGCTTAGGATGAAGTGTTTTTGTATACAATGGCTTTTAAATCTAAAACAAAGTCTTGGATAGATTTCGTAAAGAATTATGAAGAAAGGATTTGGGCTTTGTTATTTTGTTGTTGCTGCGGCAAGCATTTTTATTTTTAATTGGTTAAAATGTCTCCCAGTTTGTTGATCTCTTTTGTGTTCTGATGATTTTCAAAGAGAATGTACTGCTACAGTCCATATTACGCTTCACAAAGTCCCAGGACACTTTGTCTCGAGTTGGGACAACAGTAGGAGCTTCTATATGGTTATTCACACGTCTATAGAAATACCATCCAAAACCTGTGATTTAAAAAAAAAAAATAATAAATTCAAAAACCAGATTTCAACAGAATAAACAGTTGTTTTATAATCCTGTGTCTATAATTTTGATTTTGCTGTTTTTTTTTTTTAAATTGGGGTTTTCATTCTTAAATTAAAATTTAATTTGTCATTAAATAGATTTACCGTGGTAAATATCTTTTGTCTCCTTTTGTCCAAAGTTTGAAAACAAATTAGAATGATGACTGACTACTGTACATAAAGTTAAGTCTATAAAATTTAATTTTTATAGAATTAAGCCATGGAAGAAGTTGGAGAGGGGTATTTATAATACCTTGGTTGCTTCCTGGATTCAATCTATCATTTTAAAACCTTTTGGGCTATCCAGTGAAAAATTAAAGAGAATGGCTGGTCACTCAAGTAAAGGTCTGGACATGCAGGTACAAGGATCGTGGACTGAGAAGTTTCCTCAGAATTATCATTGATATTTTCTCTGTGTGCCATAAGAAAAATATGTTGCAGCACATTAAACATCTCTGCCATAAGCTTCTCTTATTTTGAATGTTTCGTTAACCTGCACCTAATATTGCTTTGTAGTTTGCATGTGCAAGATGTTCACTTAATTTTTTGTCTCAACAATCTGTCGTCTCAGTCTTTTCTGCTATTCTTTCCAATGCAAACGAAGGTTTGTTCTGGTTAGAAGTGGAGAGGAACATTCCTTCCTCTCCTTTAAAGCTTACCTATTACTGATGTTTATCATTGCTTGATCATTCTGTTGTGTTTTTTTCCAGAATGGAAAAGTTGAAATGTTATTATTTACTAACTCTAAAACAGTAGATTTTAATAAACAATAATTAACCTTGACTTTAACCATGACTTTGTATTTGAAGTACTAATTAGATCAATTATCAAATGGCCTAAAATAACAAGTCCTGGCAGAAGTGATGAGCTCTGTCTTCACTGCTCTGGCCATCTGTATGTCTCTTCTTAAGTTATCTTGAGCCAGCTTTAGATTTTCTATGCAGCAATTCATAAGGATTAAAAAAAAAACAAAAACAAACAAGTTATAAGCAAGTCTATGTCCCTTTATATTGGATACATATTTTTTTTTATACAGTCTTTGTATACCTTTGTATTTGGAGTTATTCCTGAGGATCAAGTATATGATGTTGAACAAATATCATAGGAACAATGATTGAGAAGCAATCTAAAAAAAAAAAACAAACAAACAAAAACACAGCCAAACAAGAAAATCATAAAACCCTCAGCAATCAGTCTAAGCAAAATTAAAGTAATGCATGATAGAGTAACTGTTATGATTACAGTGTGGCTGTGACAAATTTTGTTTAAATGCTGTTTCCTTTTAAATATTATTCTCAGCTGTCTGACAGTGCAAAGCACTCAAATTTCAACATGATGATTTAAAAAAAAAAAAAAGAACAGAAATTGCATGCACGATTCATAAGCCTCACTGTTTAAAAACTTTCTAAAAGGAAATGCTACAGTAAGAAAACAATATAGATGAATTTGATTTTAGGATTATAAAGAACAGATGAGAAAGCAAAGCTGCCTTCTGTTTTAAGGTTTTTGCATAATATTGTGCATGTTTATTGTCCAAATTCTAGCCTATACTTTGAAAAACTGAACTTTCCTAACATTTTTCTATTTCCTAAATAGCTCTCCTGTCAAGACTGCAGTCTGTGACATGAGTTGTCTATCACAGATCCTCTGTTGACAGTCACCTCTTTCCACCTAACTGCTGTCCTTTTTTTTCTCTCTTTCCTCTATTCTTGTGTAGGCCTGACCAAAGATGGCAGTAATGAAAATATTGATTCTCTTGAGGAAGTCCTTAATATTTTAGCAGAGGAAAGCTCTGATTGGTTTTATGGCTTTCTCTCATTTCTCTATGATGTATTGACTCCTTTTGAAATACTAGAAGAAGAAGAGAGCGAAGCTGCAGATGATGTTGATGGTACGTCACAGAATGAAGGGGTTCAGGGAAAAAAGACTTGTGTTATTTTGGATTTACAGAACCAGTGACTGAGAGACTAATTTGATTGGCTTTCAAAAATGTCCATGAAATCATCAGTCTTAATATGACAGGAATTTCAGGCATTGAGGGGAAACTCCCAAATGGACATTCTGATGATTGTACTAAAGTCAGCCGTGCAATACAGTTATGGTAGTTGAAAGCCTTTCAGTGACTTTTCCATTTTTGTGATAGGAAGACTAATAACACACAGCTGTGTAAATATGTAGAATAAAACATCTGTCTGCAGTTGTGTAGTTGGTTTCTGTATGTGCTTCAATTTGTGCATTTTGTGCACAAAACTTACAAGACTAAATGTAATAACCTCTACTGTTAACGTTATAACATTTGTCTTTCTACAAAACATTAACTGGAGCGTTTTGTAACAGCTTTAATTGTAAAGTATTCTGGCATGAATGCATTATGTAAATACATATTTGTATGTTAATCCTTAACGTAGGCATAACAATGATAATTCTCTTGTGAAATTTAATTTTAATAAATAATTCCTTTTATGATTCACTGATTTCTCAGCCAGACACTTTTTACTTGATCAAATAAAAGCACTTTGCTTAAAAGTGCTTGATAGCTTTACAAAGAGATTCAGTTCTTAGTGAACATCATTTTCAGGCTGATATGTCATTTTTATGGTCTATTCCTCCTGTCTGTTTTCCAAATAAGGTTTCAGTCCTTACACCTTCCTCACCCTTTTGTGTTCTTTTTCTTCTTGTATGATGATCATGCTGCAAGGGCTGTTCTGAATTAAAATAAATACTAAAATACAATAAATAATAAGGTGGACCTTTTGTGGAAGTGGGAAGCTGTGATTGTATATTTCTTATGTAATACTGAATATATTAAAGATTAATTAGAAATTAGAATGTAATGTCTTTTATTCCGTGTTAAATTAAAGAGTTCTGTCTGCTATCGTAAAGTTACTGGTATATAAGGGTAGTTTATAAATGTATTTTGCAATCTGTATCAAGTCCTAAAAGCTGGAAATGAGGAAAAACAGGAACAGTGTACTTAATCAGATTATTATTCTTTATTCATGAAGTTGTTCGTTGTTCAGAGTGTTTTTTGCTATGATTACGTTTGTGTCTGTTTGCCATATAAAGTTTATATTCGAATTTTAACTCTATTGATGTAAGCTGAAATTTCAACCTCTTTTACAATTAAATGAGTATTCTGTTGCTTTGGCATCACAATTCTAAAGCTATTTAATTTGCTATTACTTTGAACAGTAATAAGGTGTTAGAATTTGTTTGCTCTTATTCCTTTTGATGTAACAATTAAAAAATCATCAGTGGAGTGCGTTGCTGTCAGAGCTTTCTTGAAGTTTGAGATAAATTGATTTTAATGAATTGCACAAATTGTTGTGATTGCAAGCAGGACTTGGCCAGGAAAGGTGGCAATAGTTTAGATGATTCATGTTTGAAATTGAGAGGAAAATGAAAGCTAAACTTTCATTTTCTTTTATAGTCACTTACACAAAACACAGCTGGTTAAGTTAATCGTCCAACCAAAGTCCAAACAAGGAATTCAGATTATTTTAGAAAGCAAAGCCATTGCTTTTTACCTATAGTTTTGGCTACTAGAACTTTTATTACCTGATTTCAATCCTATTTTAATGTTTTCAGTGACAAAAATATAATGTATAGGTGAAAGGAATTTTCCGATTTTAATAGCTAATTAAGAACGGAAAGTTGGCTATTCATGTGAAATTAGCAACAGTTTTGATTAGCCATTTTCATCTTTCTTACAGTCAATTAAATTGTGAAGAACTGCATAAACAACTGTCTTTGACTAAAGCTGTAATCTATCAGTTTGGCCACTGTTTTTAGAATTTTGTAGGATGATTTGCATTACTCTTTTCCTTGTGTTGGTAAAAGTGTGTTGTGACTGCCAGTCCTCAGCAGAAGTTTACAAGCTTTGAACAAAATACTCCATTGACTTTAGTAGCATGAACTGTTGCTTGCCTGGATATTAATATAAATAAATTAAGGGGAAAAAAGACACCTTAATGCATGTGTGTCTGAGAACATGTATAGCTGAGAACACGTAGGAGGTTTAAACCCTGGGTTTCTGTGACCACCTTCAACAATATTTAATTAGAAAGGATGGGAGGGTATATTACACAGGAAAGGAAAAATATAATACTCCTAGTATATAAAATAACTTAGAAATGAGTAAACAGGAAAATGTTGGCGTATTTGTTGAAATAATTGAAATAATTCTGACAACAACTTTTGTCAGAGCTATTTTGGTGGTTCCCACCTCCCCCCCCAAAATACAAGCTTTTTGAGTGCTTTTTCAATCTGTCATTTGAAGGTCAGTGAATGAGGCTTACTACCTGTAGGTTTTATTGTATATTAATCTTGCATTACAAGTGAGTCTTCAGTGAATTGCCTTGGAAGAAATTAACTTTTTGTGAAAGGTTTTCATATGATTTTCAGTTGTGTGGAGAGGTAGAGGAATGCATTGAAATGTTAGTAGGATTTTCGTGTCAGTTCATAGTAGTTAATGATCAGATGGGAAAAGAAACCACCTGTATTGTAAATATGATTTGATAGAGTGCTGCCCATGGTGGTTGTGAAGGCTTTCTATGGAGACATTCAAGACCTGTCTGGACGCTGCAACCTGTTTTAAGGTACCTGCTTTTGCCAGGGGTTGGACTCGATGATCTCTTGAGGTCCCTTCCAACACCTGTGATTCTGTGATTGGAAAGCTGCTGTGTTCAGCTGTTATGGACAGATGCTTACTATTTTCCTGATTAAATTGCCATCAGATAAGCAGTTATTGTAATGGTGGAACAGCAGCATGAAATTCATTAAAAGCTCTATCTCATGTCGTCAGATAGGATGGATTCTTTCAGACAAGCCTGATCAAAATAAAAGGCTTGTTGATTTCCTGTACAAGATGAGAAACTAACAAGATATGTCTGCAACTTCAGAAGAGAAACTGCCCTTTGTTCCTGACTTGGATTTTCCTTCTAAAATTAGGTAGTTAAATAAGTAAGGGGCTTTAAAGCAACTTACTGAGAATATGTTAAATGTTCCTTTTAATTTTTTGTGCTAGTTGTCTGAATTAAAAAGGTGTCTTGCTCTTGGGGGGGGCTACAGCTCAGTGATGTCTGGCAGTCTGCACACAGATAATGAGTAGAAAGAAATTGTTTTACAGGTAGATATATGATAGCCTTCTGTCAGCAAGCTGTTTCGCTGGGCAGAAGGCCTTATATATCCAAAGCAGTATATACTATAGAATAATTATTAAATGTAGATGTATGTAGATTTATGATATAAAATCATAAAGCTAGCTAGTGGAGTAGCATGATTTTCTTTTCTTACTTTTTTTTTTGTGTGTGTGTAATGTTCTTAGATTTGATGGCACCGTGAGTGTGATGGGAAGAGTTGGAATGCAAGTTCTAATGGCTAGAGCTTGACACTTTCTGCTTTGCTACCCAGGCTTTGTAGAAATGACAGTAGGGTAGCAAGTTCCTATTGATAGCTGCTTAGCTCTAAGTATGACCATAAACTTTGTGATGTATGTGACATAACGTTTTCTTTTTAAATGTACATGGAGAATCTACATTAAATCAATTTACAGTTGCTGCATGATAGTGCAGGTTAAAAGTTGGTTTTTTTTTTTTTCAGTTACATTTTGTTATGAAATTAATTTATAGGAATTTCTATGTCAGAGCTTTTTTACATTAAAAAAAAATCTTGAAATTTTCAGTATCACTAAATGGCTAACATAAAAATTGCATATGCAGGAAGAAGCTCTCATGTGAAATTTGTTCTTGAAGGGAAGAAAGTTTCGTCTTTCTTCCTCAAAATGATTTTGGTACATACTTGTAATACATGTAATATTTAAAGATTTAAGCAATCATTTAAATGGAGATATAAATTTATCAACAATTGTAAGCTATTAACAAATAACAGCACTGACAATAATATTTAATTTGAAGTAAAACACCTTAGAAGGGAATGGCAACTCTTCCTAATATGTGATCTATTCATTCTTTTATATGTGTTTATAAATGCATTTATTTCTTCTATGTTGTCAACGCAAGATCTTTATAATGTAGGATTACTTGGAAAACAAAAGGAGTTTGAAAACTAGCTCATGAAGATATTTGAAATGTAATTTAGAATAAATATCCATTACTTCAGTTATGTGATTTGTAAAATTCTGCATGTTGGTTTGTATGCCCCGACGCTGCAAGAGCCCCTGTCTTTGCTGATGATTTTACTTTAGGTGCCAGGTTTTATCACATGCTCCCTGAAACAGCTATCTGTCTGGGAAAAGTAAAGTGTTTTGACTCATTTCTTGCTTCAGCTGCTTAGACTTCATAAATGAGATTTTCCTCTGTTACAGTCATTGTGTGTGTGTATAAATATACATATATATATATATATATGGTCATCCAGTCCAGGTGGAAATGAATATGCAGCATTATTTCTGTCTTGTGATTTTGAATAGTATTGTTATACATAATCTTTCTGTAAGTGGGTCTATTCATATTATGTTAAAATAGCTTATTTGCATAATTGTCAGACATTGATAATGTGCTGAGTCTTAAGACTATTCATTTTGTTAAAAGCATATTTATAAGAATTAAAGCTTGAGTATTTTACAAGTGAGATATTAATGAACAAAGTGTTTTGTAATCAGCTTTTCAAGATAGCACATACATAATGTGCATGTAGATGTGTATATATTACAAAAGTACAATATTTTTAAATGTACAAGTCTTTGCAAAATTTTCCATTTTCTCCCTGTGGTAACGTGCTTGTAAGAATATCTTAAAATATCCAGGATCACTTCATTATACTGTGTAGGTAGATGAGAGGTTGTTCTTAGATTTAAATAGTAGTTTGTGCAACTTATGTATTAACTGATGTTGTAGTGTAACTAAATTGGAGTCTATTTTTCCTTCTCTATGAGGAAATTGTTGTTGCTGAACATCTTGCTTACAATTTGGAATTAATAAGATTTGAATGACAAACATGAGTCAGAACACTGCATTTCAGCAATGATGGCAATCCGTCCCTGATCTCAGCGAGACCTTCATATCTCAAGTTGAATTTGTGAGGGAACTAATTAGAGTATTTCATTTGACTAGCTCAATTTAGAAGAATTTTGGCATAGTGTATGTGCTCAGTGCATTGAAAATGCGTAAGAGAAATTAAGTACAACTTTCTTGTGTTTGTAGCATTTTCCTTGTTTGTTTTTTAAGACTAAATGTTGAGGTGTATTGATGTAGTCCAGGTAATTATGAATTGTTGTCTAGGAACCTAAGATTAATATTCAGATGTCCAATGTAAACCTCTTATATGAATGAGAAGCCTAATGCAAAGACATGAGTGTATCTTTACTTGTCTAACAGAATGATGTATAATTTTTAAGTATATTTAAATTTTATTAAATTTTTTTGGCTAGTAGGTCATCTGATTTTTGTTGTTAAAATAGCTGTGTTTATGGGTTTCAGATCTTAGTACAGACAAGCGGGATAATCAAGTTCTTTTTGTGATTGTAAAGACACCAAAGCTACCCATGTTTTATATTTTGGAGAGGCTTTTGTCCTATTTATGTGTGCTTTTTACTAAGTTTCACAAGATGCTGCAAGATCTGAATTTCTGATACCATATTTTGGGGAAGGGGAGCAATCAGCATCTCGTATTTGACTTGGACGAGAGAATTAAGTTAATTTTTTTTTTTTATTTATTTATTTTTTTTTTTTTAACTAAGTCCTAAGTTTTATATGATCTTAAGTAAAAGCAGCAAGTAGTTTGACTGAACTGAAATGGCAACTGCTTTTTGGAGTATGAGCAATACATCACTGTATTACAAAATACATATTTTGCCAATGGACATATTTCCATTGGGTATAGTAGCACCCAAACATCTAGAAGAAGAAATGAGAGTAAAATAACCTTAATGTATATTGTTACTTTTGTGGCATCAAAGGACTAATCTAATCTCCTCTACACTCTCTGAAGTTTCTTATTTTGAATTTTATTCAGTTTTGCAAAACACAGATTGTAATTCATTATGAGAAAAGAAACAGTTTATATAATGTACATTATGTAGGTGCTTGTAGATCTATTGAATTAATATATAGTTAAAAAATTGGTCATAATTACATGACAGAATGCTTTCTGGGGAGAACTGAGGTAGCTCAAGGAAGCTAAGAACAGGTCAAGTAATGTGCACCTGGTGATGGGGTATTTTACTTGGTTAATCAGCCTTCTGTGTTGTTCTTGCTACAGAAAATGCTTTAGTCCTATTGAGCTTGGTATTATGCTATTATGCTTGGTATTTCTCTGTAGCATTACAGTGTGCTATGTAAAGGTAACTTTTTACATGGCGGATTCAACGTTTGTTGAATATCACAGATATGTTCATAACTGATTTCCATTTTGCAATAAATCAGGTGAGGAGCCAGGAGGGGTAGCCAAGAAAAAAGCTAAAGTAAAAGGTATTTTAAATGTTTTTGTGTGTGGAAATTTATGCAGATGATGTCTGAAATGCATGCGTGTTGCAAACACAGATTGCAGGTTATGTTTACTAATATTAGCTGTGTTGACTAAGTGTTGTCTA
The DNA here is from genome assembly GCF_019232065.1 of Centrocercus urophasianus. Classification (NCBI taxonomy): domain Eukaryota; kingdom Metazoa; phylum Chordata; class Aves; order Galliformes; family Phasianidae; genus Centrocercus; species Centrocercus urophasianus. The sequence goes on from NW_024884253.1 coordinate 34,386,972, forward strand.
ATGGAGCAGCAAGCTATTATACCCCCCTTTTTTGTACCACCTGTTGTCACTTAATGGCAATGTGAGTGCTTTCCTAATTAGACATTTATTTTCCTTTATTTTTATCAGCAATTTTGTTGTTTGGATTACAAGTAGTTTATGTTAAGTTTGTATTCCACATGTTTTTTTAAAAAGTTCTGATATGTATGCAGTATAAGTCTGGTCACTGTCAAATCTTTATTTTTTGTAAATTTATGATACTATTTCTTTACTGTAGTGGGGCTAGATTTCTTTTAAAGTATGGAGTTAATCATAATTTAGTTATTTCATCTCTTTCTTTCTTATGGGAGGAGAAATCTGAAGTTCAGTACCTTTTCCTTAGGTTTGCATGGTCGATTGCAGTGATGGTCTTCATAACTTTTCCAAAAGCTTGAAGTAGGATAGCTTACAACTGATTTATGATATATATTTATTTACAATTGCATTGCCGTGTGAGCAGAAAATAGTAATTCAGAGGTCTGCAGTGCAATAAAAGAGACTTAAAAATCTAATTAACCTAAACAAAACTCCAAAATACTAGATACATTTCAGGTATTGAACCTTTTTAGAGATGCTCAGTTACCTCCACCCAGCACGGTGATATACGAAAAATAAAGTCTCTTTATTATGTTGAAGACATTTTGACTTTCATGTATGTTGTGGTTTGTTTTGTTTTTTTTTTTCCTTATCTGTATGTGAAAAATGCACATTGCTTGTATTATAAAGTCTCATTAGAAACAAAATGCATTTGGTGGGGGAAGCTTTCATGCTTACATGAATATGTCTTAGCATCTTTGCATGCAAGTTAATTTTTTTTTTGCATTTGATCCACATTATGCTTGTTATGACTTATTGGTGAATTGTGTGTTTCCAAGTTCTTAATAAATGTCATTTAACAGTGTATTCCTGTGTTTTGAGTTGTTTTCCAGAGGTGCTTGATATGAGAATGAAGAAATGGTGTGATAATTGCTAAATGCTTTATGCCAAAAAAAGTACTGGAAGGAAATAGGATGTTGTTCCTTTTAGACTGAGCTGTGTGATTCAATTCTTCACATCACATCACAGAAAAGTTATGTAGGTGATAGAGGCAGAGGGAAGTGTTACAAGAGACTCTGGTCTCTGTTCAGAAAACCTTAATTTTTTTCAAAAGTCTGAATTAAAATAGAATTATTGTGTTTTATGTGCAAAATCTTTATGGCTTTTATTTTCCAATAATGTGGGAATAGTAGTACTTACATTAAATACAAATACTGCATGCAGAGATTTCTGAATTCTTTTGAGAGATGAAAAAAATGTTCTGGAGAATTCTGACAATGATTTTCAAAACTGAACAAACTGGAAATGAACATAGAACATCTCAGTTCTGAGTATGCTATTCTGACTATTCAGTTGACACATTATCTAGATACCGAATTACAGCCACAAGTGCATATTTTCTCTATTTCAATTGTATCACTTGAAAGAGAACTCCAAAAAAGTTTTTTACATAAGTAAATAAATCGATTAAATCAAACCATTGCTTTTAAGGCCACATATGGAAAAGATGTACAAATTGATATGCTGTTGTTACTTTGATTTCATTGACTGTGGACAAATGAAGTTAAATATCTTTTTTTGGGTTGATTTAATCCACCAGAACACTTTTTCTTCTTCAGAAATATGGGAAATAGGTACACAGTAATTAAGAATTACACATCTAGGAAACTTTAAGTCTCGGCTTAATCTGAGATAATGTCAGGAATGTGGTATGGTAAGCAATTCTGTTGTAACAACCAGAATTGCTGATGTTCTTTACATTTCTAGACCCTTAAGGCAGCCATAACGTTGCCAAAGATTAAAAATTTATTGTTCGTTTCAAACCTACAGATGAAAAGGTTTTAGCATTCTGCAGCAAGATAATAGAGGCATGTTTTTTTTTCTAGATCAGCGTTTTGTTTGGATGCACTTATATTTAGCTGAGATTACTGTCTGCATGGTGTGGGATATTGCTAAAAGTCAAAACTAACTTGTTAAAATTAAGTTTTAAATACATGTAGAAGTTTAACGTGGCACCTAACAAATATCAAGTGTGAAGATTATCAAAGCATTTAGACTTGTTCATAAAATGTCCTCTGATTTTAGAATGATTCTCTTACTGAACATTTCCTCTTTTTTAATGGAAAAACTAAAAAGTAAAAGAAACAATTGCAGAACCACTCAAGAAATTAAAGGAGAAGCAGGAATCCAAGAAGGAGGAAACGAAGGATGAAGAAGACAAAAAGAAAGCCAGAAAAGGAAAAGATGCTGCTGAGCGAAAGGAGAAGAAAGCTGTTGATACAAATAAATTAAAGAAAGAGTCTGAAAAGCTTAAAAAAGACAGAGGAAAGGAAAAGGAAAAGGTTCTAGAGAAAAATGTAAAACCCAAGGAAACAACAAAAAAAGCAGCTGGTGAAAAGGCTGGTGCTGCTCAGGTGGGAAAAGAAAAAGAATCAAAAAAGATGGTTAAAAATCCATCTAAAATTTCTGAAAGCTCAGCAAAGGAAGACAAGAAAGAAAAGAAGTAAATAAAGTTCTGATTGTGCTAATTTGGAACAGACTCAAGAATGAGAGATACAGTGTATTTATCAGTGTGTAGTAAATATGGTAATGAGAAATTAATGCTTTCTGGAAATAAGTGTGAACAAAGATTATTTTTTTGAAAACTGTGCTTTGTAAACACAAAGCAAAAATGTCTGCTGTGAAACTCAAATGTGTACATATGTTAATATACCTGGCTATTAATGTATGTTGAATGTATCCAATTCATGCCAGTTACTTCAAGCCAATTCTAAACCTGATTTATTTTTCTTTCTTTGTATCCATTTATTAAAATGTTGCTGTATTGGTATTGTGTGTCAAGTACAAGTTTAAAAGTAATGTCAGGAGGATTATCGGGATACAAACACTATGAAAATACTTGCTTGACAAAAACAACCAAGATGAGCATTAATAGAGTATATTGTCATAGGAATTTAGCAAATAACTGTAAATTAATTCTTTGCTAAACTTTGCTTCCTGAAGTGGACTGGGAAGACTGTGTTGTATACAGATACATGATCCAACTTTATTTATTATGTATAATTGCTACCGCTGTTTTTTTAAATTGTCCTGTGACAATATATTCTGTTTATTTGTTCTTTTCAGATCTAAAAGATATGCAAACTTGCTTCATTGTCATTTTTCAGGTGACCTAAATTTTCCAAGGTTCTAATAATGAATACTTCAAAAATTATCCCCCTTATTTCAGTTTTGATGGGTACTGATGGATTTCTATTACGTTTTAAGAGTAGGGATTTGCTGCTATTATTGTATTCTGGCTTAATTAGGGAAGAATTTTGCAATTCTTATTTTCTTCCAATAACACTTTACAAGTACTCAGTACTTCTGTAAGCCATCTCCTGTGTTAGCTTGCTGTTACAGCTTCTGTTTTTTTATTATCAAGAAATGATTTATCCAGCAGTTTCATTTGAGTCAATGAAGTTAGAAAATGTTTCTTCAGACATACATTTCAGTATATTATTGAATCTGTACTTGCTTACAAGCTTATACTAGGAAAGGAATATTTCCTGTTTTACTAGATAAACAATGTTGCTAGCATGCTGAAATAAGAATTCTTCAATAAAATTGCACAGTTTAAACAGAACTTGTAAAGCAATTTGAAGATTTATTATTATAATACTGCAGTATCATTCTAAAGGAAAAAAAAACCCAAAAACTAAGGAGTGAAGTTGAGCATGGTTATGTTGTGTAAAATGTTTGAGCATGTTGGTGTGGTGTAAAATTAAAGTCCTGGAGGTTGATTCCTATACTGTGTACTTGGTTCTGCTTAAGTTTTCTGTACCACTGTTGGCAATACAGTTATGTCAAACAATTAATGTAGCACATACATGTCTGTAATACGCTTTTATTCCTGTACTAGGGTAAGATACAGTGTGCTTGATTGATTTGATTTGATTGATTTTTCAGACAAAACATTTTTGAAAGGGGGTGTGTGTGTGCAAAAAGACTTAAAAGATGATTTTACTGAATGCACTTGCATAATGAGTATTCTTTTTCAGGTTTCAGTCAGGATAGAGATGTGTTTATTCATCCTTGCTTTATGAGACTGTAAGAGACATATTTGATAGTGGAGTACACAAATGACACTTCTCAAGGATAATGGCACAGTGGTAAATGCACATCACTTCTATTTTCCTCCCTGATGTGGCAGGAGGTATAACTGTGAATGAAATTTTAAAATGAGTTTTGTTTAAGGTTACTGTATCTTAACATCTATGCCCCAAATGTTTATCTCATCCTAAATAAGTTGCTTTTTCAAAGAACATTCTGTGTGAGCAGCACTTAAGGCTATACAGTAAAATGAGGGTTTTTTTCCATGGATATGTTTTGCTGTTCCGTATAGCACTACGAAATACTGTTGTCATTCAATATAATGTGTCAAGTTACAACATAGGATGAAAAAATTCCCCACAAGTTAAAGTTGAGTGCAACTTTGTTTTGATTAGAAAGAGAGCGAATAGTGTGTTACAAAAAGTAAATGACAGTGTTATATATACAACAGGATTAAACAGGAATTGGTGATAGACACACACACAGTAGATCTGCGTGAAGCTTGAAAGCAAAGATGAGAGATGTGCAAGCAAAAACAAAGAAATATTCTTCCTCATCATTTCTTTCGTTTTACCTATTCTAAATGTGTTCTGACTGAGGTACTGAATGTGTTTTAAAAATACTTTGCATTCGCTTCTCATTTGTGGAGCAGAATAAATGGTTGTCTCTATTGGGTGCGTGTGTTATCAGAAGCTATGGAAATTTACTCCAATAACTGTATATGTAAAGGAAGTGAACTGCATTTGTGTAAGTAGCGTTGCGCCTTCGACTCTTCCAACATCCTGAAGTCTGAAGTGGTGGTGAATATAAATAACTGCTTTTTTTCTTCGTATTTCATAATTAGTGATGATTGTGGAAATAAGTAGCATCTTACTCTTGTAGCCATGAATGTAATGCCATAATACTCCAGTATTTTATATGACATAGGAGAAAGTTAACTAACAGTGAAGTGTAAATTCTGGTCTTGACTTCATAGAGGTGGATTCTTAATTTCAGTGCTTCTAGATAGAACTTAGTTGCCTGAGGAAATGCAGATTATATTAAAAAAAAAAAAGGTAGAATTAAGTCTTTTTTTGGTCTTTTTTTTTTTTTTCCTGATTCTATTTTGTATAGATGGGATAATGGAATAAGTACATGTGCTTCTCATGCTGCAAAATAATGAAATCTCTCTAGAGTAGACAAAGCTGTGTAGGGGCATATAAGCCCTAATTGAGATATGTTTGGCTCTGATAGAGACGTAATATTTCTAAAGCCAAACTGACTTGAAATGTACTACTTCTACTGCAGTTAGTCAACTTCTAAAGTTACTTTTACTTCAGGGTTAGCAGTGAAGGAATGCTTATTGTAGTGTGATTTCTGCTTTTTACAATTTGTATATACAGGGCTCAGGGCTTTTTTTTAATACAACTCTTTTGAAACTAGTTTGTTTTGGGGAGGGGTGTGTGTGTGTGTCTGTGTGTGTGTCTGTGTGTGTGTCTGTGTGTGTGT